>NC_084621.1:51091977-51344477 GCF_033978795.1 Nerophis ophidion | reverse complement strand
ACCACTTTGGCTAGAAAACTTAATAGCAGACATCTGGAATGCCTGATACATCTTGAAAATGAACATAACCGCTATTTTTGTTTCCAGTCAACGATAAAAATAAACATTAACATGATATAGATGTGCCAGTCACAATATTATGTACACATGCCCTCCCCCGGATTGATACTAAGCCGCATTAAAAAAAGCTACAATTAATGTCACTGCATGTTACACGTTGGTGATATTGTTCCAAAGCCACAATTAGATGAAAAAATTGAAAATAAGAACCTTTTCTTGTTTCCCCTTAAACCAATTTGTATGTTGCAATGGCACCGTCTTTTTCGCAATTCAACTTTGTACTTACAGGTCCATGTTGACAAAAAGGTCACATGTATAATGTGGTGAACAAATAACACACGGTATTATTCATTTTATAGACATTTGAGCAGGCGTGAGCATGAAACGAGAAGGAATAACACTGGAGGCTCAGGTATCAACACAAGAGAGCAGTGTAGGGACCCATCCATCCATTTTCTACCGCTTATTCCCTTTCGGGGTTGCGGGGGCGCTGGCGCCTATCTCAGCTACAATCGGGCGGAAGGCGGGGTACACCCTGGACAAGTCGCCACCTCATCGCAGGGCCAACACAGATAGACAGACAACATTCACACTCACATTCACACACTAGGGCCAATGTTAGTGTTGCCAATCAACCTATCCCCAGGTGCATGTCTTTGGAAGTGGGAGGAAGCCGGAGTACCCGGAGGGAACCCACGCATTCACGGGGAGAACATGCAAACTCCACAAAGAAAGATCCCGAGCCTGGATTTGAACCCAGGACTGCAGGAACTTCGTATTGTGAGGCAGACGCACTAACCCCTCTGCCACCTGTAGGGACCATGAACTAAAAATGCCCACATTAGTACATCAGTCAATTTGTCTCGGTCAATCTGCCAATCCGTGAAAAAAATAAGCTTTCAGAAGAATCCAAAATTGTGTGCAAGCTTACGCCCAAATGCATGCCTTATTATTTGATGCACTGTTTCCAAAGTGTCCAACTTTTTAACATTATAGTCAGAAAAGGTCCCCTTTACTAGTGTATTTACAATTCTGTCTAACTACTGACTTTATTAGATAACTCCTATTTTGCCTGCAAATGATATGATCATGACTATTATTCCAGCTGTATCAAAAATGTTATCTTTTAGTTTGCAGTAGTGTACAACTACACCAAATTATACTGACAAGTGTTTTCTATTATCTTGTTTGCCTCATTAAGCTAATAAGAGGGACAGGATATTGATTCCAAAAGTGTTTTCTCTTTGATACAGTAGAGTTTACTGCCACAATAACATTACTCTGATGAAAACCCAAGATCTCACTTCAGTTAATGTCACAAGGAGGCAAAACAAATCCATGGGCAGACAGTAAATGCCTCACACTGAGTGGAATGTGACTTGATATTGTATTCCACCTTTTTATTTTAAAATCCCCAAAATGGGGTACATATTGGAGGTTGTATCTTGCCCCAAAAGAAGGGGTCTTCAAGAGTCTCCCGTCAAAATATTACAGATGGGTCCTCCTCTACTCTACTAAAAATTATTGTATGCTGCATATTTTGTTTTCTGCACATCCCAGACTGTTTACTTGCTATAGTACAAACAAATCAATTTGTCTTTAAATATAACTGAAGGTAACGTAGCATGTGTAATACATCTCCCTTTATTTTTCTTAAGGTGCTGCCCCTCAATTATTTTTCTGCTGGAAATAAACAAGTTTTTTTATTTAAAAAATAAAAAAAATTTTCTCATCTTGCTACGACATGCTCTTTGCCCCATAGGAAATTCCGTAGACCCCTAGCCCTTTACTTCCATAGCAGAACTAGCAAAACATGGTTAATGCTAATGCTAACAAAAGCGAGACATTTATTTCCAAAAAAACAAGGTGGCAGGGGGTGCTGGAGCCTATCAAAGCTGCACATGGGCGGAAGGTGGTGTACACCCTGGACAATTCACCACCTCATCGCAGGGCCAACACACACACACACACACACACACACACAATACAAACTTTTCGGTTGGCGCACCATGTAGAAAAACCAATTCATTTTGTACATTAAAGTTCCACAGTATGAACAAAGAATACTGATTATAGTCGCAACGGAGAGATAGGAGCATCATTATGTAAAAAGGCCTTAACCTACAGAACTTCTGTACCCACAAACTCTCTTTATAAAATCCAAACTTGGTTAAAGAACTTGAGTCCTCGTGTTTTTCCAGCTACCTCCCACATCCAAACCCATGTGCTTGTTCAAATCAGCTGGTGTAAATTTGCAACACTTGCCACACCCTGAACATTATAAAAACATAACTTTCGACAGCACCAACAGTTAGTCATCCATTGAATAATCTGAACAAGACCTTGTCCCTTTTCTCTCCACCAGAAACCACAGGAACAATTAAACTATATAGGTCTGGCTTATAGAGAAACGACTGAGAGAAGGGGGGCGCTGGATCATCCTGGTCATGCTGGAACACTCTGTTGACAGGACACACACACTACCCAACACAATACTGTAATTCTAGAGCTTGATGCACTACATCAGTGTTTTTCAACCACTGTGCTGTGCTGTGGCACACTAGGGTGGGAAATGATCTAATCTCACTTATTTGGGTTAAAAATATTTTTTGCAAACCAATAATTGTAGTCTGCAAATTATGTGTTGTTTTGAACGTCGGTGCTGTCTGGAGCTTGGCAGAGTAACCGTATATTCCTTTTCCATATCAGTAGGTGGCAGCCTGTAGCTAATTGCTTGGTAGATGTAGGAAACAGCGGGAGGCAGTATGGAGGTAAAAAGATGTATAATGCTTAAACCAAAAATAAACAAAAGGTGAGTACCCCTAAGAAAAAAGCATTGAAGCTTAGGGAAGGCTATGCAGAATAAAACTAAAACTGAACTAGCTACAAAGTAAACAAAAACAAAATGCTGGACAACAGCAAACACTTTCTGTGGAGCAAAGACGGCGTCCACAAAGTACATCTGTACATGACATGACAATTAACAATGTCCCCACAAAGAAGGATAAAAACAACTAAAATATTCTTGATCACTAAAACAAAGTAGATGCGAGAAATATCGCTCAAAAGGAAGACATGAAACTGCGACAGGAAAATACCAAAAAAAGAGAAAAATCCACCAAAATAGGAGCGCAAGACAAGAACTAAAGCACTACACACAGGAAAAAGGAAAACAACTGAAAATAAATCAGGGCGAGACGTATCAGGGCGTGACGTACCAGGTCGTGACAGTACACCTACTTTGAGACAAGAGCTATAGTGATGCATGGTTGGTTATGGTTTGAAGTCATATCCAACAATTGCGACAACTTTTTACTGTCAACTGAGTTTTGTTTTTTAATCATTTCTGCTGGTGGTGTGCCTCCGGATTTTTTCAACGCAAAAAATGTGCCTTGGCTCAAAAATTCCAATCATGGAAAAACAAACTTTATTTAAAAAAAACAAATGGACCACGACCTGTAACGCTAGCCTGTAGATCAGGGGTGTCCAAATGTTTTCCACTGAGGACCACACACGGAAAAATTAAACCATGTTTTGATATTTTTCGTTTTCAAACCATAACAAAATATATGGATTCTTTTTTTTTTTTTACCTTTAGGACTCTTAGGGACCATAGAGGGTCTCTGTCATTAACATGTTTTATAAGTCAAATTATTATTTTCATTTTTTATGTAACGCTTACAGTAAATCTCTATATCAACTTCAGGTTGATATAAAGTTAAAAAAAAAAGGTTTTATGCCTTTTTTGTCAAAGACAACTTTGTTTTTTATAGTAAAACTGAAATATTCAGTATTTCACCCATTGCCCAAAACATTCAGAAAGCAATGTTTGATCTGAATTAAAGTTAAAGTTAAAGTACCAATGATTGTCACACACGTACTAAAGGTGGCGAAATTATTCTCTACATTTGACCCATCACCCTTGATCACCCCCTGGGAGGTGAAGCTGCGCCCGGGAATCATTTATGGTGATTTAACCCCCAGTTCCAACCCTTAATGCTGAGTGCCAAGCAGGGAGGTAACGGGTCCCATTTTTATAGTCTTTGGTATGCCTCGGCCAGGATTTGAACTCACGACCTACCGATCTCAGGGCGAACACTCTAACTTGGAGCCCTAAAAAGATCAATAAAGCAGGACACCATTGATTTAGATGTATTAGTATTTCTGGGTAATCACAGTGAAAAAATAAATAAAATCCCACTAAATATCTTTGGGATCCAAAAGGTCCCCCACTCATAAAGTGATACATTTTTATTATTATTTGTTTTGCTTTCAACACTTAAATTACAAGATCAACTTCAGATATATCTGTCGATGTTATGTTTGAACTATTATTGTTTGTTTTATGCTCTTGTTTCTAAGAAAACACTGTTTTTATATGGCAACCACACAATATATGCACATAATATTTTCCACATAAAACATTATAAAGTGAAATATTTAAAGTAGATGGAGCTGTCACACCAAATTTCTTTCCCCCTACAAACACCTTCCCCCCGGAAGACATTTGGCGTGACAGCCCATCTAATGCCTGAAGGACCCCAATGAGGGTGGAAGGACCTTTAAGCAGCCCACACAGCTGCCTGTTTTAAAAGCATTATAATTGGCTGATTGTCATTGGTGAAAAATAACGGTGAGGAAAAAATGTTAGCATTCCAGCATGCTAACCTCTCAAGCTATTTTTGCTTCGCTATTTTTGCAACTGTAACCCTTAAGAGTCATATACCGCATTTCCTTGAATAGTCGCCGGGCATGTAATATACGCCTGCTTTAAATTACTGCCAGGTAAAACTCGCTCTCCATATTAATAAGCACATGCTTATTTTTACCGCCAGGTCAAATTCGTGACGTCACGAGAGACACTTCCCCTGTCGTCTTTATCGAAATGGCAGAGGAGTATTTATTTTATTTTACTATGTGTAAACCAGGGGTCTTGTTCCACAGCTATACAGATCACACTAATGGTTGTGATATAAAACAACTTTAACACTCTTACTAATATGTGCCACACTCTGTGAACCCACATTAAACAAGAATGACAAACACATTTCTGGAAAACATTGGTTCTGTAACACATTATAAACGCAACATAACACTTACCCAGAATGCAATGCATCCATGACTCTTGGCTATATTATACACGCTCTAGCACCAAACCCCGCCCCCCCCCCTCTCCGTGGGTCAGTTGAGGTGGGCGGGGTTAGGAGCGCGTGTATAATATAGCTAAGAGTCATGGATGCATGGCATTATGGGTAATTCTTATGTTGCGTTTATAATGTGTTACAGAGCCGATGTTCTCCAGAAATGTGTTTGGTGTGGGTTCACAGAGTGTGGCGCATATTAGTAAGGATGTTAAAGTTGTTTATATTACAACCATCAGTGTAAAAGGTATGGCTGTTGACCAACTATGCATGCAATCTCTTATGAGAAGCAGCGAAATGCATGCGTCCGGCCGGCATCCGGATAGCATAGTGTAAAAGTGGGCGCGATGACATGTTGTAGAGCAGTGGTCCCCAACCACCGGGCCGCGGCCGCAAAATAATTTTCTATAAATGTTTTATTTTTATCACACTCAATTTTTTACTGCATGCCATTGGTAAGCGCAGGGGTGAGAAGAAGTTTTAAAATTATTAGCGCCTGCTTACTTTTACCGCATGCCTTGAATAATCACTGGAGTGACAAGAGGTTTAAAATCAATTAGCGCCCCGGCGGCTATTCAAGGAAATACGATAACTTGGTATTATCACGCCCTCATTGGGGTCCTTCAGGTATTAGAGGGGCTGTAGGGGTTTTTTGTAGGGGGGAAGAAATTTGGTGTGACAGCGCCTTGAATAGGTCAATAATTCATTATAATTTTTTTATTTTTTTTAACTTTTATTTATTTTTTTAACATTGGCAATAAGAGCAAAATAAAGAAAGACAAAAGAAAAACAAACAGCCTGCATGGCAGCTTTGTGTCCAAATTGCAACTTTTCCCCTGTTAGATTTCACCTCATTCTACTTTTTTTTTGTGTTTTATTTTTGCAATAGCATTTCCAGAATGTGTGGCGGGCCACTAAACAATTAGCTGCGGGCCACAAATGGCCCCCGGGCCGGCACTTTGGACCCCCCCTGCTGTGGAGTTTCAATCCACAATAACAATAATGGACAAACATACTTGAGACTACTTTTCAAGGACATACCCAGCCGCCGCTTGTGACGCTTCTGTCATTGCGGTGAAATCCAGCTTGAGGAGAAGATTGCGGCGCTCAAGATGTGCTCCGCAGCTCCGCTACTTGTCCCAAAGAGAACGGATATCCGCCGTGGTTTCACCTGCAATCTAGCATAAAAAACACGTATTTTGAGGGGAGGGCACGACTGCGTCATTGTGTCATATGGTCTAACAAGTGGGTAAGCAAAGGTGACGGTTCCGGCGCATAAAAGACCGCAAAGTACTTTGAAGGGCTAACTACGACACATAAAAGGAACAAAATATGATAGTTTTCTGAATGTATTTGACAGAAGACGAACTCACTTGCTCGGCTTGTCAAGTCCACTTTGATTTAATCTTCATGCGCCCCCATGCCCAGCTGGTTATGCCTGAGCCGATGTCAAGTTTAATAGTTAGGAAAACAAACTTCCGGTTAGTTGTTTTAAAAATAAAAGCTCCATTGTCGCGTTGGTCGCCATATTAAATGGAACATTTTCAAGTAACCTAGCTTCAATCGAGTAATATAGAGTAACAAGGACAACATCAGTTGTTTATATCACTCCTCAAGAAATATAACAGAATATCACCTGACGGAACTTTTATATTGGGTAACAATAATGCTGCTTGGAGCGACTGTTCAAATCTAACTTGATGGAGCTTTCTTATATCCCGCCTTTGTCAGCAGATCCCACGTCAATCATTCTCAGTGGGAAATCACTTTGAGCCGGGTGGAGTTTGCATCGCCTTACCGTCTTAAATATTAAACATGTTTACAACAGTTAACTATTGTAATAATACCGTTTTTTAAATGTTTTATTTTTATTCAACAACAACCAAAAAAAGCCTATTGGCAACACTTAAATTGGCCCTAGTGTGTGGATGTGAGTGTGAATGTTGTCTGCGATGAGGTGGCGACCTGTCCAGGGTGTACACCGCCTTCCGCACCAGCACCCCCCGCGACACCAAAGGGAATAAGCGGTAGAAAAATGGATGAATGGATGGATGGAAAAAAGCCTTAATCATTAATGATGATGAGATTTTACAATGAACCTGGTATTTTTTCCCGGCATGCTTTATACCTGGGGTCACCAACGCGGTGACCGCGGGCACCAGGTAGCCCGTAGAGACCAGATGAGTAGCCCGCTGGCCTGTTCTAAAAATAGCGCAAATAGCAGCACCTACCAGTGATCTGCCTCTATTGCTTAAATTGTATTTATTTTTAGCAAGCTGGTCTCGCTAATTCTCGACATTTTTAATTCTAAGAGAGACAAAACTCAAATATAATTTGAAAATCCAAGAAAATATTTTAAAAACTTGGTCTACACTTGTTTAAATAAATTCATTTATTTTTTTACTATGCTTCTTATAACTTTCAGAAAGACCATTTTAGAGAAAAATACAACCTTAAAAATGATTTTAGGATTTTTAAACACATACCTTTTTACCTTTTAAATTGCTTCCTCTTCTTTCCTGACAATTTAAATAAATGTTCTAGTAAATTTATTTTTTTTATTGTAAAGAATACATTTTAATTTAATTCTTCATTTTAGCTTCTGTTTTTTCGATAAAGAATATTTTTGAAATATTTCTTCAAACTTATTATGATTAAAATTCCCAAAAAATATTCTGGCAAATCTAGAAAATCTTTAGAATCAAATTTAAATCTTATTTCAAAGTCTTTTGAATTTATTTAAACATTTTTGTTCTGGAAAATCTAGAAGAAATAATGATTTGTCTTTGTTAGAAATATAGCTTGGTCCACTTTGTTAGATATTCTAACAAAATGCAGATTGGATTTTAACCTATTTAAAACATGTCATCAAAATTCTAAAATTAATTTTAATCAAGAAAAATGACTTATTTATTTTAATTTTTTCAAAAATATTCGAATTAGCTAGTTTTTCTCATTTTTTTCCGGCTGAATTTTGAATTTTAAAGAGTCGAAATTGAAGATAAACTCAAAATTTAATTTTAATTTTTTTCCTGTTTTCTCCTCTTTTAAACCGTTCAATTAAGTGTTTTTTGTCATCATTAACTCTCTACAAAAAACCTTCCGTAAAAGGAAAAAAAATGTACGACGGAATGACGGACAGAAATACCCATTTTTTAATATATATATATAGATTTATTTATTAAAGGTAAATTGAGCAAATTGGCTATTTCTGGCAATTTTTTTTAAGTGTATCAAACTGGTAGCCCTTCGCATTAATCAGTACCCAAGAAGTAGCTCTTGGTTTCGAAAAGGTTGGTGACCCCTGCCTTATACCTTCCTACAATCTCAAATTGAGCATGCATGTACAAGCAAAATTATTATCCACCACTAGAGGCTACTGTTACTCTAGTAAACTACATACCATGCCTTGTGCATGCACTACTTAGCAGCATGACAAAAGATATGCAGGTCAGACAAAAAAAAATTCTTAGAATATGGGCATTTCTTCTTACAACAGTTTTATTACATGAGCTTGCCATTCTGTCCTCAATAGAGTCACTGTTGTGTTGGAGCCCCATCTCAGGTAACCTTCGTGAAGAGGCAGGGTGCACTTTTGACAACAACTGAGTTGGACTCTCTATTTTATGACTCTAATGCATGTTTTTGGGATGTAGAAGAAAGCCAGTCGGACATGCAAACTCTGCACACGTTCAAACCCAGATTGTCACTCTGAATCACTCTTTCGTTATAATCCTGCAGTCCCGATTTACTGTCTGATACTTTCCAAATGTGTCACACATTTACCCTTTAAATGCAAAGAGAGTGTAAGAATGTTTTGATGGACTAACCCTTCCTGTTGCACCCTTGATAAGAATCTTATGAGTTGCACAAAATAAGCACTTCTGTTTCTGTATGCATGTTAAGAAGGGGATGGGTCAGTATCTAATGTCATTTGAAATTATAGCATAATAAAGACGTGAACGGAGCACCGAAGACCTTTTACCATGTCAGGTAAAATTTTAGCACAGATCATTTGGAACAATCATTCTGAAGAAATCTGTCTAATAATTTTGTGTTGAGCTGTGAAATAGTTTGGGGACAGGGTCACATTGAATACTTGTTACTGGCTTTTTGAATAAATAAGGTAATTGAAATAGATGTATAATCGTTATAGCAAATAAACCTGACGGACATATAATTCTGCACTATTTTGAATCCATTATGTGAATACTGACATGCAAACTTTAGTAAACAGACATTTGCATAAATAGTCCATAGAAAACACAAAAGGGTTATTTATTCTCACTGGAAAAAAAGGTTCTCTGTATTTTCTTATCCCAGTGATTACAGTGAATATACAATGCATGTGAAATTTTTTCACATTTTGTTATGTTATAGCCGTATTCCAGAATGGAATACATTAATTTTTTTCCTCAGAATTCAAAAGACAATACCCCATAAGGAGTACATATATATACATATATCTATCTATATATATATATATATATATATATATATATATATATATATATATGTATATATATATATATATAGATAGATATATTTATATATATATATACTCCTTATGGGGTATTGTCTTTTGAATTCTGAGGAAAAAAATTATATGTATATGTATATATATATATATATATATATATATATATATATATTATTTTTTGGTCATTTATTCACATCATTTTCTGTTGTGAACTTCCCCAAAAGTGTCTGTCATTGTAAATAGGTTCCGCTCTATTATTATTATTACAAGACCCTTTTGTTTCCCTGGGGGGTGATTTGGCGTTGCACCTGTGTGACCAGCTTCAGTGAGCCCTGACTCCTGCAGCTGTGGAGAGAGATACTGTGGACTGTATGTGACGCCCTTTTCTTTTTGTCCCTATGAAAAAGCTGGTGAATAATTCTTCCTCAACTCGAATCCTGTGTGTGCATCACGAAAAAAAGACAACGCAGAACAGTGAGTGTTACATAATATATATATATATATATATATATATATATATATATACTTTGTCTTTTTTAACTTAAATTGTGCTAAGTATTCACAGCCTTTGCTTAAAACTTTGTTGTTTAGACTTACACTTAGACTCAGACTTCCTTTGTCATTCAAATTTGAACTTTACAGATAGGAACAAAATGATTTTGCATTCACTGGTTGTAGTGCAGGATAAAAGAGCAATAAGGTGCGGAGTGATTGCATTTACAAAAGAAGGTGCAGATTATAAATAGATATATTTACTGTATATGCATCCATGTTTACTGATGTAAGTTGTATTGTTTTTATAGTCCAGTGGGCTAATCTGTTTTTTGGGGGGGAGTTGAGGGGATTGTTATGATGCGTCCAAGAATCTTATGGCCTGAGGGAAGAAGCTGTTACAGAACCTGGAGGTTCTGCTATGGAGGCTGCGGAAGCTCTTTCTAGAGTCTAGCAGTGCCACAAGCTTGGCACACAGAGCATCTTTGGGCGGTTTCGCTGATTGTTCTTTGCCCACTCCTCTTTGCCCATTCCTCTTTGCAGCACCTCAAGCTCCACTAGATTTGATTGGAAGTGTTGTTTTTGTAATTGCTGCCAAAGGTGCATCAACAAAGTATTGAGCAAAGGCTGTGAATACTTATGTACATGTGATATTTTTTTTTGTTTTGTTTCTAAATTTGCAAAAAAATTAACTTTTAACATTGTCAATATGGGGTATTGTTTTTGGAATTTTGAAAACAATTGAATTTATTCCATTTTGGAACAAGGCTGTATGTAACAACAAAATGTGAAAAAAGTGGTGCCGTGAACACGTTCCTGATGCATCCATCCATTCATTTTCTACCGCTTATTCCCCTTTGGGGTCGCTGGTCCCTATCAGCTACAATCGGGCGGAAGGCGGGTTATACCCTGGATAGGCATTCCAGGCTAAATACAATCTGCTTTGTTATACTCCTTTTTGGATATATTGACTTGTGAAAGTGTAAATTTAATGTTATTTTAATGTAACTTTGCCTTGCGTGTTTGAAATAAACTAGACCATCAGCATTACCAGATAATCAGATTACTGGGCAGACTCACAATTGATTAGATGTGCTTCAGTATAATTTACATACATGATACCACTTTAAAAATAATGATTACTACGGTATTTATAACGATTGTTCCATAAAAAGTAGGAGTGACAAATTTAATGCGTTAACTCATGCTATTGATTACAAAACAATAATGTTTAAATACTGATTAATCACACAATTTAATTTAAACACAAATACTCAACCCATACACAAATGTATGGGTTGTAATACAGTCTGAGATCAGGTCAATGCATACCTTAGTGCAAAGATGAGTGATGTCAACTGTTATGCCAGCTGGCAAAGTTCACTTCCAAATAAACCCTAGCCGGACATTAGATCCAACTGTTTTAAAAATACTAAAACAAATTAATCATTCAAGTATGACATTCTGACGATAAAATTGCTTATGTGTCAAAATATTGATATCTTTTTTTTTTAAGTCAATGTAAATTACGCACGCAAGTAGTTAACTGATTAATCACAAATAATTATAAAGAAAAAATGTGACTCATCTGTTGTAAAAATTTAACCGTTTGACAGCACTGGTAAAAAATATACTTAAAATGTCAAGACTTGGACTATGGGATGGTTTGTTTTTCCGATACAACGGAAAGTTGGCACGAGCAAGGTGTGAATGAAGGTACACATTTATTTCTTTTACTAACAAACTACAAACAAAGGAAGCAAACAAAAGGTGCGCACGAGGGCGGAAGTACAAAACTTGGCTATGAAACAAAAACTAGCAATATGGCATGACTATGGACAAAACAAAACCAAAACTCAACAACTGACATAAAAAAACCTACGCGGCATGGCCAGAATGATAAAACAGGCATGGCATGGCATGAAGGAAGTTGAGGTAAATTTGCAAGGCTGACCACCTGGCAACAACAGGTTTAAATAATACAGGTGATTAGTGCAAACAGGTGTGAGACATGAGGACAGGGGCGTGACATGAGGACAAGGTGAAAACTAATGAGTTGCTTTGGTAACAAAACAAAAAAGGAAGTGCAAAAAAAGGAACTGATTGTCAAAAAAACAAAACCAAACATGACCAAAACAAAACATGATTCCATAGACGTGACATAAAACAATAAATACATTGACACAAGTCACTAGTCAGAGGTCACAGATGACTTCAGAGGGGATCCAGAAGCTTAAGATAAAATAGGAAAAGCAATGTATTTTTAAGCCTGTTAAGACAGTTTAAGTTATTCAAGTTGTTCAAAGGGGACTTATAATGAATTTTGTGTTTTTTGACTTACAAATGTTGTGACAATGCTGGATATGCGTGCCAAACACTGCCAAAGCATCAAATCATAAGCCTATTGGCGCACACAGTTTTAAATGCCTTTGTGGGGTTTTGCAGTCTGGGGAGGGGCTTCTCCCCATCAAGCTCAGGAAACACAAAAAGGTCGGCTAGAGTATTTAAAAAGTTTATTTTTGACCGTGTTCGGTAAAACATTTTAGATATATATTTAAACAGTTTACATTTTCAAAATATAAATTATGTTAATTTTGGAGCAGGTGGTGTATGGTTTAATTTGCAATCTGAGAACGCCTCTGGAATCGAACCTCGTGCAGACAGACTCAAAAAACAGATTATAAATGTAACTAGAGCAAAATTTACACCAAAGCAAAAACCAATAGACATTATCTCGACTAAAATAAAGAGTTTTGAATGTATATTAAAATCATCATACAGTAGGTCGGTTTTAAGGACAAAATCCATTTAAATTGTGTATAATTATCTATTATCAATCTATTAGACAAGGAATAGATTGCCAGAGCCACCCCAATATACAAGAGTGGTGACAAAACAAAACCAGAGAATTACCGTCCAATTAGTATTTTACCCATTGTTTCAAAAATTGCAGAGAAATGTGTTGCTGTGCAACTAACTGAATATCTAAAAAATAGTCAGACCTCACTCCATCCAATGCTGTTTGGGTTTAGGAAGTATCACTCCACAGAGACAGCCACTTGTTATTTTCTGGAAAATTTAAAACATCTACAAGGCGCGCGGTTTTGTGGGTGCTCTGTTCCTTCCTTTGACAAAAACAATCATAAGGTATTTGCTAAACTAACCCATTTTAATTTCTCTAACAGTATCCTCGGCTGGATAAAATCATACCTGTCGGGCAGAAAACAAGCAATGCAAATTGTTAACTCACAATCTACCTTTCTTGCATGCACAGCTGGTGTTCCACAAGGCTCAGTACTGGGACCAATTGTATTCAGTCTATATGTCAATAATATACATGATGTGTGTAGAGCTGTAAATGTACAGTTATATGCTGATGACACCGTTTTGTATGTTCATGCAAAAACAAAATGTGAAGCCGATGCAGTTCTCTCTGGTGCCATATTGCCAGTGTCCCACTGGCTCCAAGACTCTTGTCTGCATCTCAACACTAAAAAAACAGTCTATGTTTTTCTCTTGGCAGACAGCGAATGGTGAACAACCATCTCTGCTAGTCAACAGTGTTGGGACTAACGCGCTACAAAGTAACTGTAACTTTGCTGTAACGCCGTTATTTTCGGCGTTAACTAGTAGTCTAACACTTTATTTTTTATATTCAGTAACTCAGTTACCGTTACTACATGATGCGTTACTGGGTTATTTTACGTTTTTTTTAATGTAGTATCGGCTAGAAACAGAAGATCTTAGTGTGTTTTATTGGAGAATCGCAGTGTTGTCCTTCTGAATCTTCTTATGCGACAAGGGAGAGAAGAGGCGGGCTCTGTGTGTGTCTGGGTGTGGCCGTGGGGAGGGGGGAGGGGGGGTGTGTCTGTGTTTACTAACAAGACATCAATGCGGAGCCGCAGTCGAGTTTCTTAACATGGAGATATTCTCACTACTTTTCTTTTGTCGAGCACAAAGAAAATACAATTTTTGTTAAATGTAAGTTGTGTCTTGGATCAAATATCCTATCTACTGCCCAAAACAGCAGTTCAAATCTGCTGAAACAGCTACAAAAGCAACATACTTTGACGAAGCTAGTAAAGAGAGATACAGACTCCGATGGCACTTCACCTCCACCTAAGGATTTTAACGGAGGCACTGCTAGCCAGGACAACGTTGATAGAGCCATTGCAGCGTATGTGGTAAAAGACATGCAGGCTATTTCTACAGTGAAGTCACCCGCTTTCAGGCAGCTAAATAGCGTAATAGCCGGCGTCAAACGGCAAATAACACGGAAAACATTTTCACGTACCTGGACAGTGACCACATAAACATGGAAAGCGAGCTAAAGAAAATACTCCAAACTCTGCCTCTGCTCATCATTCAGCACTCACACTGTCAAATCTCTTATATACTGTTGCTCTTTCATTCTAGACTTCTTTAGTGTTTGATTATCACATCACTCTAAATGTATAGATCATAAAGTTCACAAACATAAAGAGGAATCCTAGTGGGCCAGGCCAATATTTCCTTATCTCTCAACAAAAACTGGGGAAATGCGTAGGGTTTTCTGGGCTTCAGTACAGTGTTGATCTCCTGAGGACATGATTTTATTTCACAATTCCTTGAGAGAAAAAAAAAATGCCTGGTTAGGCGTGTGTATATCAGTTTGTGTGCTGTATATAGTGACATGACATATAATTATGTCATGTGTGCCTTCCTTGGGTGAAGCCAGGTTTACAGCTATGTTGTGACATGTTGTTATCATGCGGTTTGTTACTTATGTGTGTTATGTTGCAGCTATTTAAAATTGTTTTGTCAATTTGTTCTGGCCTGAAATAAATTGGCCCTTTGAAACATATATTTGTCTTTGTGTGTTGTATGTAGACCACATTGCTTAGCAGAGTTCAGTGGTGCAAATGCATTTAAGTTCATCAACAGATTGTATTATAAAAAAAAAAAAAAAAATGTAACTAAATATTTATTTTTCCCAGTAACGCAATACTTTTTGGTGTTAGTAACTGAGTTATTAAATGAGTTACTTCTGAAATAAAGTAACTAGTAACTGTAACTAGTTACTGGTTTTCAGTATTAAACCCAACATTGCTAGTCAATAGTGAGAGATTAGATGTGGTAAAACAATTTAAATGTCTTGGTGTATTCTTTGATTCCAACTTAAATTTCAAGCAGCATGTTAAGAAAATTGAACATATAATTAAGTGTAATCAGTACAATTTCAAACACATTAGACCTTGGCAAAGGTATATGCATGCCATGATATTAAGCCACATAAACTACTGCTATCCATCTTGGTCCCATACCTCAGAGCAGTGGTTCTCAACCTTTTTTCAGTGATGTACCCCTGTGAACATTTTTTTAATTCAAGTACCCCCTAATCACAGCAAAGCATTTTTGGTTGAAAAAAAGAGATAAAGAAGTAAAATACAGCACTATGTAATCAGTTTCTGATTTATTAAATTATATAACAGTGAAAAATATTGCTCATTTGTAGTGGTCATTCTTGAACTATTTGGAAAAAAAGATATAAAAATAATTAAAAAACTTGTTGAAAAATAAACAAGTGATTCAATTATAAATAAAGATTTCTACACATAGAAGTAATCATCAACTTAAAGTGCCCTCTTTGGGGATTGTGATAGAGATCCATCTGGATTCATGAACTTAATTCTAAACATTTCTTCACAAAAAAAGAAATCTTTAACATCAATATTTATGGAACATGTCCACAGAAAGTCTAGCTGTCAACACTAATTATTGCATTGTTGTATTTTTTTTCTCCCCGGTTTATGAACTTACATTCATATTTTGTTGGAAGTATTATTCAATAAATATATTTATAAAATGATTTTTGAATTGTTGCTATTTTTAAAATATTTTTTTAAAATCTCATGTGCCCCTTGGAATTCCTTCAAGTACTCCCAGGGGTACGCGTACGCCCATTGGAGAACCACTGCCTCAGAGAATATCCTGAAGCCACTAAAGTCTCTCTTCAAGAGAACACTAAACATTCTAGACAAAAAGCCTCTAAAGTATCGTTATTGTAACATTTTAAGTACAATATTTTTGATTTTGATTATTATCAGATATTCTGCTTTCCTTATCTTTAGAAGAGTCCTATATAAACTTTCTCCGCCCCCGTTGATGGATTCTATTAATAAAAAAATTGCAGTCAAGTAAACATTAGAGCAGTGTGACCTAGGACACTGCAACATACAAAGGCGCAGGACTAAATTTGGCCAAATAGTGGGGTCTATCAGAGGCATACAGTTATGGAACAGGCTGCCAGCCCAAGTCAGAAACTGTGACACCTATTTAACATTTAAAACTGCACAGAAACTGTGGTTGAAAACTAATCAGACATGTACACACAATTAGATTATTCACTTGTTTTTTTGTTTTGTTTGTTGTTTTATTTTTTGTTCATGGTCTGTGCTTCTGTTATGCTTGTAATGGGTAATGTCTTGTGATTTATGTATTGTTTTGTATCATGACCTGTTGAATGTTTACTGTATTAACCTGCCTTAGGACAACGGATGAAAATTAGCTATTGTGCTAACTGTAGCATATTTACATTGTTGCTCTATGTTGATGAATATGCATTGTCCTAATTCAAATAAATAAATAAATAAATTGAATAAGGAGCTTTACGGTGTTGTTAGTTTTTAATGGAGTTGGAATTTTCAAATATTGTGTCTGCAGAGACTACTGTCACAATGAACGAGACAAAGGAATATATTTACCCGGACTACAATGACGACTCTTTTAGTCCTTGCGCCCTCGGTAGCGAGTTGGACTTCTACATCATGTTGATCACTGTTCTGTACTGTTTGGTTTTCATTTTGGGCTTCATCGGTAAGTGTCAGATTTGCTATCACATCTACAATATCAATGTTCTTTATACTAAGTTTAATTCTTCCTTGAAGGCAATGCTCTGGTGGTGAGCGTCCTGGTGAGATACCGCTACCAAGCCACCTTGACAGACATCTGCCTTGTCAACTTGGCTGTGTCTGACCTGCTCTTCATCGCCACACTGCCACTCCACATCCACAACGCTCTGGTCAAAGAATGGACCCACGGTGGATTCTGGTGCCATTTTTCTGGTGGCTCCAAGAGCACTGGCTTCTTCTGCAGCATCTTCATCCTGGTTGTCATGACAGTGGACCGCTACGTAGTCATTTTACACAGCGCAAAGGTGGCAAAGTATCGCACCGTGGGAACAGGGGTCGCTCTCACGGTGGTTGTGTGGTTGCTGAGCTTGTGTATCTCCATGCCTGCTTTTATTTTCACCAAAGCGACAGATGATTCTCACGGGATCGGTTGCGGTTACAACCCAGACAACAAGGTCTGGAATGTGTACAACATCTTAGCAAATAGTGTTGTGGGTCTGGTGCTTCCCTTGCTGGTGATGGTGCTGTGCTACTCCAGGATCATCCCTGTCTTGATGAGGATGAGGAGCTCAAAGAAGCACCGAATTGTCAAGCTGATAGTTGCTATCGTGGTTGTCTTCTTCCTTTTATGGACACCATATAATATTTCAGTTTTTCTTAACTTCCTGCAGTCTGATTTGGACTTGCTGAACGACTGCAACTCGAGTAATAATTTAACACTGTTACTGGTATTTAGCGAGCCCCTTGCATTATCACACTGCTGCTTGAATCCCATCATATATGCTTTTCTGGGGCAGAAGTTTATGAGGCGCTGCAAGCTGCTGCTGAGGCAATGCATCTCTGGGATGACACCTTCCCGCAGGGATTCAGATAATTTTGCCAAAAAGAGCTCAGTGGTGGTCAGGTCCTCTGAATCCAGTTTGGTTATGTAGCTGCTAGTACTTCAATGCCCTTTATCTACCTACCAACCTAGCTACATACACATTAGAGGTGCGGCAAAAAAAATCGCGATTATAGTTTCTTCCAATTCTTAGTCAATTCCTAAATTTAATCATCTATTTTTTTAGGAATAGATTTTTAAAAAAAACCTGTTGTTATCTTACTCAGCCTAAAGCTTATTCTTTGATAATAGATTATTGAACTGAAAATGCTAGTCAACAATAAAACACATATTTATAAAGCTAATCTTATTAAATCTGAAATGTGCTGGCATTACTTCAGATAAGATGAAATATTAAATTTGTGGTATTAAATTGAATATCCTCATTTTCTATTCCCTGACGAGCAAGGAAACCTGTGAAACAGACTTGAAGGGAAGAAAAAGCCTGTTTTTTCCTGACCTAACATACCGTATATTCTGCTCTACCCAGGTATTGAGCACTGTATAACGGATAAACCACAGAAACCTCAACTATATATATATACATATATATACATATATATATATATATATATATATATATATATATATATATATATATATATATATATATATACATATATATCCATTTTCTACCGCTTACTCCCTTTGGGGTCGCTGGTCCCTATCTCAGCTACAATTGGGCGGAAGGCGGAGTATACCCTGGACAAGTCGCCCTCCTCATCGCAGTATATATATATATATATATATATATATATATATATATATATATATATATATATATATATGTATATATACAAACCCAGTTTCCATATGAGTTGGGAAATTGTCTTAGATGTAAATATAAACGGAATACAATGATTTGCAAATCATTTTCAACCCATATTCAGTTGATTATGCTACAAAGACGACATATTTGATGTTCAAACTGATAAACAATTTTTAATTTTTTTTTGCGAATAATCATTAACTTTAGAATTTGATGCCAGCAACACGTGACAAAGAAGTTGGGAAAGGTGGCAATAAATACTGATAAAGTTGAGGAATGCTCATCAAACACTTATATGGAACATCCCACAGGTATGCAGGCTAATTGGGAACAGGTGGGTGCCATGATCGGGTATAAAAGCAGTTTCCATGAAATGCTAAGTAATTCACAAACATGGATGGGGTGAAGGTCACCACTTTGTAAGCAAATTGTCAAACAGTTTTAGAACAACGTTTTTCAATGAGCTATAGCAAGGAATTTAGGGATTTTACCATCTACGGTCCGTAAAATCATCAAAAAGTTCAGAGAATCTGGAGAAATCACTGCACGTAAGCGATGATATTACGGACTTTTGATCTCTCAGGCGGTACTGCATCAAAAACCGACATCAGTGTGTAAAGGATATCACCACATGGGCTCAGGACCACTTTATAAAAACACTTTCAGTAACTACAGTTGGTAGCTACATCTGTAAGTGCAAGCTAAAACTCTACTATGCAACGCCAAACCCATGTATCAACAATATCCTGAAACACCATTGGCTTGATTGGGCCCGAGCTCACGTAAGATGGACTGATGCAAAGTGGAAAGGTGTTCTGTGGTCTGACAAGTTCACATTTGAAATTATATTTGGAGACAGAGGACGTGGTGTCCTCCAGAACAAAGAGGAAAATAACCATCCGGATTGTTATAGGCGCAAAGTTCAAAAGCCAGCATCTGTGATGGTATGAGGCTGTATTATTGCCCAAGGCATGGGTAATTTACACATCTGTGAAGGCACCATTAATGCTGAAAGGTCCATACAGGTTTTGGAGCAACATATGCTGCCATCCAAGCAACGATATCATGGACGCCCCTGCTTATTTCAGCAAGACAAGTGTTACAACAGCGGGGCTTCGTAAAAATAGAGTGCGGGTACCTTCCTGGCCCGCCTGCGTTCCAGACCTGTCTCCCATCGAAAATGTGTGGCGCATTATGAAGCGTAAAATACGACAGCGGAGACCCCGGACTGTTGAACGAGTGAAGCTCTACATAAAACAAGAATGGGAAAGAATTATACTTTCAAAGCTTCAACAATTAGTTTCCTCAGTTCTCAAACGTTTATTGAGTGTTGTTAAAAGAAAAAGTAATGTAACACAGTGGTGAACATGTCCTTTCCCAACTACTTTGGCACATGTTGCAGCCATGAAATTCTAAGTTAATTATTATTTGAAAAAAAATAAAGTTTATGAGTTTGAACATCACATATCTTGTCTTTGTAGTGCATTCAATTGAATATGGGTTGAAAAGGATCTGCAAATAATTGTATTCCGTTTATATTTATATCTAACACAATTTGCTAACTTATATGGAAACTGGGTTTGTGTGTGTGTATATATATATATATATATATATATATATATATATATATATATATATATATATATATATATATATATATATATATATATATATTGGCTTCACGGTGGAAAAGGGGTTAGTGAGTAGTCTGGGGTTCAATCCCGGGCTCGGGATCTTTCTGTGTGGAGTTTGCATGTTCTCTACGTGAATGCGTGGGTTCCCTCCGATTACTCCGGCTTCCTCCCACCTCCCAAGACATGCACCCGGGGATAGGTTGATTGGCAACACTAAATTGGCCCCAGTGTGTGAATGTGAGTGTGAATGTTGTCTGTCTCTCTGTGTTGGCCCTGCGATGAGGTGGCGACTTGTCCAGGGTGTACACCGCCTTCCGCCAAGATTGGAGCTGAGATAGGCACCAGCGCCCCCTGCGACCCCAAAGGTAATATGCGCTAGAAAATGGATGGATATATATATATTTTTTTTGTTGTTGAGAAAAACTATCACAAATACGTATGTAATAATAAGAAAAACAAAATATCAATCCAATCATTCTAGTATTGCATAGTGGTATCGATATTATCAACATTTGGATTCTATCACTCCTACTTACATTGAAGCTTTAGCAGTTACAGCAGCTTCTTGTATAGTCCTGCTCACTGTGTGTGTGTGTGTGTGTGTAGCATGCTTAGCCATTCCTTTTTCTTGTAGTCCCCCAGTGATAATGCTGCTTGGAAGAAACTTTATTTTTCCGCGATGGTGTTGACGATTGGTATTTTAGAAGCGTCTTCGCAGTGTGGCTAGATGACGCATTTGTTATAGATCGCTCTCAAATTTAAGACAGTGTTCTGGCAAGACAAGCGCCCTCCTAGAATTCATGCAACTCGTGCATGTGCGTATTGTACATGTAACAAGTAATCCAGAAATGTTATTGTATCTTCCTGAGCGTACATCACTTTTAAAGAAATCCTTCACATGAGTACGATCTAGTCATGTATACACTGGGACACAGCTGTTGTCAGAACCCATGATCAGGTTTAGGACATCTCTCTCATGAAAAAAAAACCATGGAAGTGTACAACTTCTTTGTGTGTGGCTGGGTCAACAAAATTGTTATCAAAACTCTCCCGAATGAATATGCATCGTTTTTCCTCGGGTAAGGTTGCATTTAATGATTTAACGTCACGTCGAAATAAGCCATGTTTGTTGCTCTTGCATGTGCTGTTTACAAGTAGCGTGTTTTTCCCCATCTTCATCAAATTGTAACTATTGATGTCAACATTGTGTACATGATGAAAGCTTCATTTATAATTGTTGCCTTCGGTAAGATTTTTACTTTTAAGTTTTGCTTACATTTTCTTTTTATTTAGACTCGCCAAGTCGTTGCTTTTCGAAACACTCGTAGCAAACATGTGTTTAGGAAATATAAATACTATCAAAAAAATTACATCAAATAAACCTTTAACTAAGTGATCACTGCAAACTCATGCGTTCTTCGACTATGCTCTCTTGGACTGGAGTGTGAGCTGCTTTGCTTGTCGTTTTTTCCATCAATTCCGCCCTTTTTGATAATCCCTCGAGGAACTGTGTTTCTTTTTGTACGGCAGAAAACAACAAAAGTATAGGACATTTTTACTTCAAGAAAGGCTAAATGGCGCCCAGTACCCGTTGAGAACAGAGCTAGCTTTGACCACCACCAGCATTCATTGGGCGGGACATGATCCGAACGTGACGCCAGTTACATCCCAGAAATACTCAGCAAGCGTCCTCTGCAGTGGACATGTGGCTTTGCATATAACAGGGTGAATTTTCTTCCAACCCTGACAAAAGACACAGACCAAAGACAAGAGCCCACTGCAGAGAAAGCAAGTTAAGTAATACAAACAACCATCCATAATTCACACCTATGGACAATTTCTATTTTCCAAATAATGTGCATACACGTACATGTGAGAAGAATTTCAGACAAGCACTGGGAGAATGAAAATGATTTTGATTGTTGATTATTCATACATATTTTTGTTTCACAAAGTATTCAATTGTAGCAATAAAATGGTTTTCAAAAGTGCTGTAATACTGTTTTGTGCTTTTTACCCACTAATCCTATTTGGGAGCTGCATTACCAGAGGTGGGCACAAGTCATTGTTTAGCAAGTCACAAGTAAGTATCAAGTCTTTGCCATCAAGTCTCGAGTCAAGACAGGAAAGTCCCGAGTCAAGTCCAAAGTCAAGACTGGAAAGTCTCAAGTCAAGTCCCAAGTCCTGCATTTTGAGTTTTGAGTCCTTTCAAGTCCTTTTACCCAAAGACAAATATATTTACACGGATTGTATATGCTTTTAAAGGCCTACTGAAATGAGATTTTCTTATTCAAACGGGGATAGCAGGTCCATTCTATGTGTCATACTTGATCATTTTGCGATATTGCCATATTTTTGCTGAAAGGATTTAGTAGAGAACATCGACGAAAAACTTCGCAATTTTTGGTGCTGATAAAAAAAAGCCTTGCCTGTACCGGAAGTAGCAGACGATATGCGCGTGACGTCACGGGTTGTGGAGCTCCTCACATCTGAACATTGTTTACAATCATGGCCACCAGCAGCGAGAGAGATTCGGACCGAGAAAGAGACGATTTTCCCATTAATTTGAGCAAGGATGAAAGATTCGTGGATGAGGAAAGTGAGAGTGAAGGACTAGAAAAAAGACTATACAGTGGGAGCGATTCAGATGTTATTAGACAAATTTACTATAATAATTCTGGAAAATCCCTTATCTGCTTATTGTGTTACTAGTGTTTTAGGGAGATTATATGGACATACCTGTACAACCTGGAGGTCGGCCCCGCACCTTTCTTCAGCACCAGTTGACGGGTGGTGGCGATGCCCAGCTCTGCCCTTCGCAAGGGACCCTCTTCGAAACACGATGTTTCAAAATGATCGCTGCATAATACACTGTACTTTGTGTGTGTGGTCCAATCCAACCGTGTCCGCTTGACCGCTCTGTTCCATAGTAAAGCTTCACCGTCATCTTTCGGGAATGTAATCAATGAAACACCGGCTGTGTTTGTGTTGCTAAAGGCGGCCGTAATACACTGCTTCCCACCTAGAGCTTTCTTCTTTGACATCTCCATTATTCATTGAACAAATTGCAAAAGATTCAGCAACACAGATGTCCAGAATACTGTGAAATCGTCACGCGCACGCGTCATCATACCGCAACGTTTCAGCAGGATACTTCGGTGTGAAATTTAAAATTGCAATTTAGTAAACTAACCCGGCCGTATTGGCATGCGTTGCAATGTTAATATTTCATCATTGATCATCATCATCATCGGCGATCACTCGAGACGAGTAAGATTGTCCTCCTGTCGGTGGGTCTGGTCATCTGTGGGTCCTCAGGTGGCTGCAGAAGCCGATCCTGGATCCGCAGACCTTATCGTTGCCTCTTGGTTTCTGCGGCACGGTGGAGGTCCTTCTCTGGGTGAGTTGTGCCTTCATGGACCATCTTGCTCCACATGTTCCTCTGGTGGGCTACCTCCTCCCAGTTGCTGAGGCTGAAGTGACACTTTCTCAGGTGGATTTTGATGTTATCCTTGTACCTTTTCTTCTGCCCTCCTTGGGTACGTTTTCCTTCCTTTAGCTGACCATACAGCATTTGCACCGGCACACCCGATGCGGTGGTGAATCTCTGCGTCTATGACAGCTCCTGTAGAGAGAAGGCTGCCAAGGTAGGCGAATTGATCCACATTATCCAGGATGTTGTCTCCCACATGAATTGTGGGGGGAGGTGGGAGTGTGTCAGGAGCTGGTTGGTATAGGATTTGGGTCTTTTTTATGTTTATGTCAAGTCCCAGGAGTCTGTAGGCTCTGGCAAAGGCGTTTAAGATGTCCTGGAGGTCCGCTTCGGAGTGTGCAACTAGGGCATTGTCATCCACATACTGGAGCTCCATGATAGAGGATGTGAACACCTTGCTTTTTGCCCTGAATCTGTTGATGTTAAATAGCCCTCCCTCAGTTCTGTATATGAGCTTGACTCCCTCAGGTAGGTTCTGGCTGGTGAGGTGGAGGATGGTGGAAATGAGGATGGCGAACAGGGTTGGTGCGATGATGCAGCCCTGCTTAACACCAGTGTCTACTTTGAAAGGAGATGTCTCCAATCCACCATTGCCGACTACGGTTGCCGTCATGTCATCATGGAGTAGTCACAAGATCTTTAAATACTTGTCTGGGCATCCAATCTTGGAGAGAACACACCAGAGGGCAGTTCTGTTTATGGAGTCAAAGCCCTTTGTGAGGTCAATGAACGCCATGTACAAAGGTAGATGTTGCTCCCGACATTTTTCCTGCAGTTGACGAGCTGTAAAAATCATGTCGGAGGTCCGGCTGGCCGGACGAAAGCCACACTGCGATTCTGGTAGGGTGTTCTCTGACAGAGGCAGTAGCCGGTTGGCCAATATACGAGCCAGCACTTTGCCCGTTGTTGACAGGAGGGAGATACCCCTGTAGTTGCCACAGTCGGCCTTGTCTCCATTCTTGAAGATGGTAACAACCAGGGCATCCCTAAGCTCAGCCGGTATTTCCTCTTCATCCCAGATTTTACCCAACAGGCTATGGATGTGACACAGGAGTTTTGGTCCTCCTTGCTTGAGGATTTCTGCTGGAATCCCATCTGGTCCAGAGGCCTTGTTGTTGCTCAGTTTCCTCGCAGCATCCAGGACCTCATTTTCGGTTGGGGGGGTGACCCAACTGCTCCATGATGGGACACTGAGGGATCTGGTTGATGGTTTCGAGCTCGACTGTGGTTTTTCGGTTCAGGAGTTCTTGGAAGTGTTCTTGCCATCTGGAACTGATACCAACATTGTCCTTCAGCAAGGTTTGTCCATCTTTGGAGCGGAGAGGGTTTAGGCCTCGATAGCAGGGCCCATACACGGCCTTGGTGGCGTTACAGAAACCCCTGGTGACTCCCAAGTCTGCAAGTCTCTGGATTTCCAGGGCCTTCTCCAACCACCACTGGTTCTTCAACTCTCGTACTCTGCTTTGGACAAGTGCCTTTGCCTTGGAGTGGGCCTCCCTTTTGGCCATGCAGCTGATGTCATTTTGCCAATTGCAGAAGGCTTTCCTTTTGGCGTCAATTAGATGTTGTATTTCAACATCGTTGTCGTCGAACCAGTCTTGATATTTCCTGGTCTTGTAGCCAAAGGTGTCTCTGCTGGTCTCAAGAAGTGTGGTTTTGAAAGCCCTCCAGTGTTCCTCCACACCCTCTGGGTATTCTTCAGGGAGCCTCTCAAGTAGGGTGTCTTGAAAGAGTTGCACCCTGTTTGTGTCTCCCAGGCTGTCGAGGTTGAATTTTGGGCGAAGATGTTTCCTTTGTGTTCTCCTTTTCTGCCGCAGCTTGATGTTCATGGTGGAGCGGATGAGGCGGTGGTCAGTCCAGGATTCATCCGCGCTGATCATGGCCCTGGTGATGTTGACATCTTTGCGATCTCTGGCCCTGACTATCACATAATCAATGAGATGTCAGCACTTTGATCGGGGATGCATCCATGAGGTTTTGTAACGGTTTTTCTGACGGAACAAGGTGTTTGTGATCACAAGCTCGTGTTCAGCACATTTAGATGATAGGAGTATTCCATTGGAGTTTACATTCCCAACACCCTCTTTGCCCAAGGTGTGTGTTGGGTAATGGTGAGTCCTTCCTTCAGGAGAACGCCTGTGCGTGGAATCTTATAAAGTGGGGATGCAGCCACTACACTGTCCTTGACAAAGGGAGGGCAAAGGTCCAATGGCATGGACACCAAGACAATTGGGGATCCATCTTTGCTGCAGCCTTCTTCCGCCTTTGTGACCGTTGTGGAGCTTTCTCCGCTGCCATCATCCGCCCACTCCGCCGTTGAGGACTTTTTGGGCCGCTCTTCGTCTGGAACCTCACCCTCGACCTTACCGCCATGGTTGAACCTACCAGGAGCTTAAGCTCTAGACGGCATCGCTCTCAGGTTCATTGGAACACGCAAGGCTCTCCACCACGACAATGTGGCGACCCGAGGAGAACCTCATCATTGATATATAAACTATCACACTGCGTGGTCGGTAGTAGTGGGTTTCAGTAGGCCTTTAAAACGCTGTACTTATTTGTTAAAACAAATCCATTTGAAATTGTAGGAAAAAAAATAGTGCTGACATTACACTTCATAATAGCACTATTAAACAGTCATTTTAAACATTTAACTTGTTCCTTTACAGAATAAACACATTTGAAAATACAAGTACAACTGTACTTATTTGCACACAAGTGTTAACATTGTATTTCCATGGCATATTGCATTGTACCCAGTACCACAGCAGTTTCTGTCCTGTTCTTACCTTATCTCATTGAACTCATTTCATACTCTATGTGTTTTTATGTGTGCGTACACATGAAAAACAAAAAATACATGAACATATATCTACACATCATTTTTAATATAGTATATATTTTAACTGACCTTTATTTGACTATGTTTGTCTTTTTGTAGGTGGCTAAAATATGCGGTGCTGCTGACCGCCGTCCAGCGTAACGTTACTGTGTGTGATACATTGACTAACGTAACGTTATGTGTAGGTACCTCATGCAACCTTGCTAAAAAAAAAATCACTGGACAAAAAGTATGAATGAGGTAGCGAACTGCAGTGGACACAATAGATTGCCGTGTTTGCAATGACGTTAAAACCATAGACATCTTATAAATAGACGCAGCATTGGCTGCTGTGACGCGAGCAATTTGGCCGCCATCTTGAAGTGGTGATGAGGAGCCGGCGAGTAGCCTGACAGTTGACAGGTGGAAAACAAAGATGCCGGGCAGGTGTTCAGCGTTTTCCTACTCAAATGAGCGGGCTGTTGAAAATAGGAATCAGGGGATTATCTTTCACGAGTAAGATTTAACAATAACATACGATTGGTAGTTTTCTGTGAAAAGAATATTACCACAGAGTTGAGAAGGAGCAACGATCTTCAACAATTGTATGTGAAATCACAAAAAAATCTTATGGGGGAGGATGACCCTCCTACAGGGGTTTGGTTTACAAACTTTCAGCACCACCTAAAATAAAAAAATTCACCAGCTGCCACTGATTATGATGTATTATCATTTTAGGCAAAGTGTAAGACAATACTTTAACAGTATAAATGTAACCAGGAATAAGTCTTCAACTAACAATATTCAAATACTAACATTGTTGGGTAAGACAGAATTTGGTTTTATTCTGAATCCAGTGAAACAAATTGGTGGCTTATTAGTGATTCCCAAAGCCCCAAAAAAGTCTGCGGGCTATAGAGCGTTTTCCGTTCGAGCTCCAGTACTCTGGAATGCCCTTCCGGTAACAGTTTGAGATGCTACCTCAGTAGAAGCATTTAAGTCTCACCTTAAAACTCATTTGTATACTCTAGCCTTTAAATAGACTCCCTTTTTAGACCAGTTGATCTTCCGTTTCTTTTCTTTTTCTCCTATGTCCCACTCTCCATTGTGGATGAGGTCTGGTCCGATCCGGTGGCCATGTACTGCTTGCCTGTGTATCGGCTGGGGACATCTCTGCGCTGCTGATCCGCCTCCGCTTGGGATGGTTTCCTGCTGGCTCTGCTGTGAGCGGGACTCTCGCTGCTGTGTTGGATCCGCTTTGGACTGGACTCTCGCAGCTGTGTTGGATCCATTATGGATTGAACTTTCACAGTATCATGTTAGACCCGCTCGACATCCATTGCTTTCGTCCTCTCCAAGGTTCTCATAGTCAACATTGTCACCAACGTCCCACTGGGTCATCATTGTCACCGACGTCCCACTGGGTGTGAGTTTTCCTTGCCCTTATGTGGGCCTACCGAGGATGTCGTAGTGGTTTGTGTTGTGGTTTGTGCAGCCCTTTGAGACACTAGCGATTTAGGGCTATACAAGTAAACATTGATTGATTGATTGATTGATTGATGTTTAAGTATTTGGCAGAATGTTTTATCCAAAGCGACATACATAAAAAATACATATAAAACAATGACTGTAAACATGATAATTTAAGGTAAGAATGTAATACAAAATATCAATACAAAGTGTCAAGACAGAATACACTCTCTGCTGCTGGAGCAACAGAGGTACAATCTATAGGTTCCTAACATATATAGATATCTAATGTTTTCATACATTGTTTATGTAGAATATACGTATGTTTAAATAACCTAATCATATTGTTTCTTCAACTTAAAAATAGCAGACCGTTTTTTTCCCCCTTCTCTGAGATTATATTTTATCAGTTTTGATCTCGGACGTCTGGTCACTTATAGCATTTACAAATATTATTTTACTGTTAAGCAAACTGAATAATAAAACACGCCAAAACATGTGTCATTCATCATAGCTACACGTATGACAAAAAAGCGCATGAATATCAGTGGTATTCAGTGAGGTAAAATTAATTAAATGCGCTGACAGTTCATTGCTCCTGCCAAATGAATTGCACTGAGTGGAGCGGATCACCACTCCAAGATGGCGGCCCCGCGTCTTGTCAGCGCCAGTAGGCAGTAGCGCTCGATGCTGTGTATCCTTAGAAGATGTCTATGGTTATAACGTGAGCAGTGAGTTTACAGCCTCACTGTTTTAACTACACAGCAAATAAAAGTTACGTTACTTAGCCAATAAACGTTAGCTTACATTCAAAACTTATTGTTCTGTGTGAAAGTTCAAATGTCGAACAAAGTCAGAAAGTTGTTGCGATTGGTTTTTGTTGACCAAGTCGTAGTTTTAATACCCGAACGAAACTATCTTTGGCATCATTTTTCCTCACTGGCGCGTTGTTTGAGAGCTATACTTCGTTGATTCTTCTGCAATTTGATTGGATGAATGCTGTGAGACGAAAACAACATGGATCTAATTTGATTGGCTGTTGTACCGAGAGGCAGCACACCGCTGACAGACACTCACACGCACATAATGGAAGATACGGAGAGGTCCTGAATAACTTTTTAATCTTTGGGTTTTGGGGAAAGTAAGAAGTCCTGTAAAGTCAAAAGGTTCAAGTCCATTTTGTCAAGTCGAGTCTAAATTCATCAAATTCATGACTCGAGTCTGACTCGAGTCCAAGTCATGTGACTCGAGTCCACACCTCTGTCCATTACTGTACAAACACAAATCTGTCTATGCTTGTAAATAAATCTAAGAACATTGGCGTGATGTAAAACTTCACTAAATTAAGTTAAAATAATGTATATTAAATGTGTTGCAAAAAGTAGCTGTTTTACTGGAAGGTAGCTTGCAAAAAATGAAATTTTTTTTTTTTTTAACGCTGATAAGCTAACTAGAACTTAAGTGTCTGGGGTGAGCAGAATAGACCTTTGATAAACCGTGTAAAAATCCTAGTTAGACATTCATCTTACTTGCCTTCGTCGTGATTAAGAGCATGTATAAGACCCTTACAAGGAGGAGTTTATAGGTCGCAGTGGTGTCATTATCCCAGGCTGAAACATAGCAAGACCAAACAATATGAAGAAAGAATCTAAAATTTCAGGGACTCAATATTCGAGTAGAAAGGGTCTAAAGATTTTCAACACAGTGGTACCTCAACTTAAGAGTGGCTCAACTGAAGCATTTTGAGATAAAAGCTGTTTCTGGGCGGTATAGCTCGGTTGGTAGAGTGGCCGTGCCAGCAACTTGAGGGTTGCAGGTTCAATTCCTGCTTCCGCCATCCTAGTCACTGCCGTTGTGTCCTTGGGCAAGACACTTTACCCACCTGCTCCCAGTGCCACCCACACTGGTTTAAATGTAACTTAGATATTGGGTTTCACTATGTAAAGCACTTTGAGTTACTAGAGAAAAGCGCTATGTAAAATATAATTCACAAATTCTCGGCCAATTGTTACGCTTCAAGTTGCAAGCAAAAATTGGAGTTACAAGCATCCACAAAATTCTTCATAAATGATTGTAGCTGTTGGTATTACAATTGATTGCAGTGTTGTTCTTACAATATTTCTCATTTTCAAAAGGAATTTTATGTGGCCAAGCGCCGTTTAAATGGATTTTTATTAAATTCAGTGGGTGACACTGATTTGAGAGATACGAGTGTTTTGAGTTAATACCTCCGTAACAGAACCAATTAAGCTCGTAAGTTGAGGTATTACTGGATATTCAAAACACCAGGGATGTGCGGTCAGGGTAGAAAGGTGAGGCAAAGTTCCACTTGTCGTGATGGAAAAAACCATTAATAAAACAAATTAAATATTAGTGTCTGCTAAACTGTGTTATGAATGTTTTTTCCGTACGATTACAATTTTTTTTTTAACATTTACTCAAGTGAAAATCACTATGTGTTGTCCTGAAGTCAACTGTTAATATTATTTACGTAATTATATGATAATATTTTTGTATTACTTAATATTTTGTATTAGTAACTGCAATGCTTTAATTTGGAGTTTAAGTTGTTTATATTTATTGCACGCTATTATCGGTAAACAGCAGTTAGATAATGTCACTTCCGCTGAATTACTTCCTGTTGGTTGACTTCCGGTATTTGTTCGAAAGCTAGAGATACATCTTGTGGTCTTCTGTAGTACTTTCTGTTGCCATCCTACACAAAGCGGCGAAGAAGCAATGCCGTAAGTCGTCTTTAATAAGTTAACAACATGTCAGACACGTTAAAAAAGTGTAATAGTGCCGATATGTTAAATATAATTGTCGAACTAGATACAATGTGTTCAAGTCATTTAGGCAGACGGGAGTCTCCCTCTGCTGGACATTTTCCGACATTACCGTTACATTTTTATATGTCATTGTAAACGAATATGTACAGAGGCAATAAGTGTGTTGTGTGTTGTGTCTCTTTGTTCTTTTCAGTTTTTCACCATCTTGTCTATGAAGGAATTGTCAAAAGTAAATGGTCAAGCTTACAACGACGTTCTCTTCATTGACTCCGGTTTGGCTTGGTGTTGAGTTGGCGTTTTTACACGTCTCACGAGATCCCTAAAGTGAAAAAGGCACGTTCCGGCTGCCCTAAGGTATCAACATGGCAACTAGTCACAGTGGAAGCAGCAAAATGTCAGTATCCACAGCAAGCGCAGCTCTTGTTAGAGCTAAAGCAGAAGCCGCGAAAGTAAGAGCGTCGTACGCAAGCCAAGAAGCTAAGCTTAAACTGGAAGAAGCTAAGCTAAAACCTGAAAAGGCTCATAATCAATTAGAAACAACGAGAATAACCACAGAATTAGAAGTGCTGACATTACAACGAGAAGCAGACGCAGCTGAGGCGGAAGCTCAAGTATTGGAGGAAGCTTCGGGAGCACAATCCACTGGCGATGACAGGAAAACTGAATCAGAAAAGGCAAAAATTGAACGCACCAGTGAATATGTTCAATCACAGATCGACCTTCAACAGCAGTTGTCATCTCCAGCTACCTTGTGTCCAGCAATAGATAAGCAACCGTATCCGTTAACACAAGCTACCATCAACACCTGGCATCTGGATGAAAATACTCCATATATGCAACCCAGTCCTAATAGAACAAACTTTAAGAGCGATAAAGAATCTCACTTATCCACACCAAACTTAAATAAACCAGTTAAAGCCACGACAAACTTTGAAGAAAAAAGACAATCTGGCTCAAACATACATGCTCCGCCCTATGTTCCCCGACAGGTTCCACAAGCCAGCATGCTGTCTTCAGTGGAACCATTGGCCCACTATTTGGCAACACGAGATCTCATCACCTCAGGACTGTACTACTTCGCCGATAAACCAGAAGATTATCGCGCATGGGAGTCGTCATTCACTACAGCGGTCAGCGGTGCTCACCTCACAACAACCCAAGAACTAGACCTCATGACTAAGTGGCTTGGTAAGGAGTCTGGAGAACATGTGAGACGCATCCGCTCAATGTATGTAAACCATCCAGAACTGGCTCTACACAAAGCATGGGAGAGACTGCGTGACTGTTATGCTGCCCCTGAAATCATTGAAAAATCACTATTTGATCGGCTGGACAATTTCCCCAACATTTCTAATAAAGACAACGCTGGGCTACGCGAACTGGGAGATTTGCTCATGGAAATTCAAGGTTTCAAGGAGGACGGCTATGTCACCGGCTTGTCCTATCTGGATACGTCACGTGGAATTAGGCCGATTGTGGACAAGCTTCCTTATAGCCTTCAGGAAAAATGGACATCTTCTGTGTTTTTGTACAAAGAACATAATAATGGTTGCTTCCCTCCCTTCCACTACTTCTGTGTTTTTGTGTGCTCCGAGGCAAAGAAACGAAATGACCCCAGTTTCACCTACCAGTACAATACAACTGCTAACCTTGACAAACACATTGCAAAAGGTTTTAACTCCAACAGACCCATCACAAAACAGACATTTTAACAACCAATATTGACCCCAATGAATGTTGTCCTCTACACAACAAACCACACCCCCTTAAAAGATGCAGGACATTCCGAAACAAATCCCTGGATGATAGAAAGGCCTTTTTGAAGGAAAAAGGGATATGTTTTAAATGTTGTTCCTCAGTTTAACATCTCGCCAAACACTGCCAGTCTTCTGTGAAGTGTTATGAATGTGGAAGCACTCATCATGAGGCAGCAATGCATCCTGGTCCATCAACTCAAATGGCCAAGGCTCCTCCATCTCTTAAAGAGGATGGTGGGGAGGGAGAAGAACAGTATAACATGCCTGATGTTAGCACGAGCTGTACAGATGTTTGCGGTCAAGGTCAGTGAGGGCGCTCATGCTCAAAAATATGCCTTACTAAAATGTACCATAAAGACTTCAAGGACAAGGCCATCAAAGCCTACGTAATTTTGGATGACCAAAGTAATCGATCATTGGCAAGACCAGAATTGTTTAAAATGTTCAATGTGGACAGCAAACCAATAACTTATCATCTCAGAACTTGTTCTGGCCTTGTAGAGGCACACGGCAGGGAGGCTGAAGCTTTCCAGATTGAGTCCCTAGATGGTAAAGTTCCCATCTCACTTCCAACACTCCTCGAGTGTCAAGGGATTCCAAATAATCGGAATGAGATCCCAACACCAACTGCAGTTTTGCATCAACCCCATCTCCATCACATTGCCAAACACATCCCCGTATTGGACCCCGGAGCACAAATACTCCTTCTCCTCGGAAGAGATGTAATCAGGGCACACAAGGTCAGACAGCAAGTAAATGGACCACACGACGCTCCTTTTGCACAACGTCTGGATTTAGGCTGGGTGGTGATGGGAGAAGTGTGTTTAGGCAATACACACAAACCAACAATTAATTCAATGAAAAAAAACGTATGGGAAAATGGACGTAATTCCATCTTTCTACCCTGCACCAGCGTCATGTGTGTTAAGAAGCAACACACCTTCAACCAGTCCTGCAAATCACAAGAAAGGATGCTGGGATGGACAGTTTTCAACCAAACTAAACATGACAACAAACCTGCTCCATCAATGGATGACCTCCTCTTTCTAAAGATCATGGACATTCAAACCTACAGTGATGGATCCAACAATTGGGTCGCTCCTCTCCCATTTAAGGAACCACGTCAACGTTTGCCAAACAATAAGGCCCAGGCAATCTAGCGGTTCATGTCACTTCAACAAACCCTCCAAAGGAAACCGGAAATGCAGGAACAGTATGTCATATTCATAGAAAAGCTCATTACCCACAAGCATGCAGAGGTAGCGCCGCCATTGAGGAAAGATGAAGAGTGCTGGTATTTTCCAACCTTTGGCGTATACCACCCACGAAAACCTGACCAGATCAGAGTCGTTTTTGATTCTAGCGCCCAACACGCAGGTATTTCCCTAAATGACGTGCTACTCTCTGGACCCGACCTCAATAACTCCTTGCTAGGCGTTCTTCTGTGCTTCCGGAAGGAAAGAGTTGTGATTATGGCAGACATCCAGCAGATGTTTCATTGTTTTTTGGTGCATGAAGATCATCGAAATTTCCTACGTTTCTTGTGGCATCAGGACAATGATCTCAGGAAGCCAGTTATTGAGTATCGCATGAGGGTCCACGTGTTTGGCAACACACCATCTCCTGCTGTGGCAATCTATGGACTGCGAAAGGCCATCAGGGAAGGTGCACAGCAGCACGGAGATGATACTGTCAGGTTTGTAGAAAGGCATTTTTATGTGGACGATGGCTTGGTATCCCTACCATCTGAAGGTGAGGCCATTGACCTGCTCCAAAGGACAAAGTGTTCGCTCGCCGAGTCGAATCTTCGCTTGCACAAGTTTGTATCAAACTCTGAGGAAGTCACCAAAGCCTTCTCCCCTCAAGATTGTGCCCCTGTGGTCAAAGACTTAGATTTGAGTGGAGACTTTACACCCACACAACGGAGCTTAGGGTTGCTCTGGGAGATTACATCTGACACATTTACATACTTTGCATCACCAACAAACAAACCATTCACTCGACGGGGTGTTTTGTCTACAGTAAACAGTGTTTTTGATCCCCTAGGAATGCTCGCACCTGTCACAATTCAGGGAAGGTCCCTTCTTAGAGAACTTACCTCCGAGCTAGCAGACTGGGACACGCCCCTGCCAGAATCCAAAAAGAACAAGTGGGAGACTTGGAAAGAGTCTCTTCAAGGCTTAAACAAGATTCATATTCCACGCAGGTAAACTGCAAAGTCACTGTGCGATGTGGTGCTCACAGAGTTGTGCGTGTTTTCAGATGCATCCTGCAAGGCCATTGGTGCTGTGGCTTAGCTGAAAGCGGTCCAAGAAGATGGAAAGGCCGAAGTCGGATTTGTGATGGGTAAGGCCAAGTTGGCCCCCCAGTCTGAACTTACTATCCCAAGGCTCGAGCTCTGTGCTGCTGTGCTAGCGGTAGACATGGCAGATCTCATCCAAGATGAGCTGGACCTCAAGTTTGATGAAGTTCGCTTCTACACAGACAGTAAGGTAGTGCTTGGATACATTTGCAAAGAGAAAAAACGTTTCTACACCTACGTTCATAACAGAGTCCACCGTATTCGTCAATTTTCAAATCCCCATTAGTGGAACTATGTGTGCACGGAGGAAAACCCTGCAGATCATGCATCAAGATCCTTAGCTGTATCAAGCCTTGGACAAACATCTTGGTTTATCGGCCCTGCATTCCTGCTGAAGACATCTGCAAACATGACACAAACCAGTGAAAGATTTGAGCTCATTGGACCAGATAATGACTCTGAAATCCGCCCACAAGTGCAGACCTGCGCTACTTACCTGGAACGTCAGATACTCAACCCAGATCGCTTCCAACGATTTTCCACTTTCACTTCCTTGGTGAGGAGTGTGGCATTCCTCATCCACGTCGCAAGAACATGCAAAAGGTCTAATCAAAAAGATGGATGCAAAGGCTGGCACAACTGTCACCAACCACGCACTGCAGATGAAATTGCCCAAGCTAAATATATTATTCTGAGGGCAACACAAAAGGCAGCCTTCTCAGGAGAGCTTTTAGCTTTACAAGAAAACAAGCCAGTTTCAAGAAACAGCCCTTTATTGAAACTCAACCCAACATTGGAGGATGGACTCATTTGTGTGGGAGGTAGACTAAAGTGCTCTGAACTCACACTTTTAGAAAAGAATCCTGTAATTCTCCCCAAGAAAAGCCACATCTCTGTGTTGCTCACACACCACCACCATGTGCAGGTAAAACATCAAGGCCGCAATTTTACTGAAGGAGCCATCAGAGCAGCAGGATTGTGGATTCTAGGTGGACGGTCTTTAATCAACTCAATTCTTCACAAATGCACAATCTGTCGTAGACTTCAAGGGGAAGGTTCAAGAACAACAAATGGCTAATTTGCCTCCGGAACGTCTTAAATCCTTCCCTCCTTTTACGTATGTGGGAGTCGATGTCTTTGGACCCTGGTCTGTCCTAACCAGACGTACCAGAGGAGGACAAGCAGAGAGCAAGCGGTGGGCCATGATGTTCACTTGTCTTAGTTCGAGAGCTGTTCATATCGAGTTAATCGAGTCTATGGACACTTCAAGTTGTATCAACGCCCTCAGGCGGTTTTTCGCACTTCAAGGTCCGGCAAACCAACTTCATTCTGATTGTCGAACTAATTTTACGGGAGAATGCAAAGAGCTTGGAATGAACAAGGCAGTGCAGAACTTCCTCAGTGAAAAGCAGTGCATTTGGAAATTCAACCCACCACACGCTTCCCACATGGGAGGCTCCTGGGAGCGAATGATCGGGATTGCAAGAAGAATCCTGAATTCAATGTTACTGCAGCATGGGACTCGTATAACCCATGAAGTTCTTTGCACTCTGATGGCGGAAGTCACTGCAATTATAAATGCACAACCACTTCTGCCTGTATCCATAGATCCACAACAATCCTTCATTCTTTCACCATCAATGCTCCTAACACAGAAGGCAGGAGCTCCACCTCCACTTGGAGAATTCACAGAGAGGGACCTTTACACCAAACAATGGAAGCAAGTGCAAGCATTTGCAAACCAGTTTTGGAGCCGATGGAGAAGGGAGTACCTTCCTTCTTTGCAACAGAGACAGAAATGGAATATGTCAAGGCGAAATCTTCAAGTAGGAGATCTAGTTCTCCTCAAGGACAAGCAAGCTGCACGTAACTACTGGCCTATGGCCATGGTCACCGCCACGTTCCCCGGGATCGACAATTTGGTCAGGAAGGTCGAAGTGAAGACTAAAGACCAAGGAACCCCAAAAACATTTTTGAGACCAGTTACAGAAGTTGTTTTACTGCTGCCCAAAGACTAGAGTTATTTGGTGACCTTAGTGGCCTCACATAGGCCAGGCGGGGAGTGTGTTGTCCTGAAGTCAACTGTTAATATTATTTACGTAATTACATGATAATATTTTTGTATTACTTAATATTTTGTATTAGTAACTGCAATGCTTTAATTTGGAGTTAAAGTTGTTTATATTTATTGCACGCTATAATCGGTAAACAGCAGTTTGATGATTTCACTTCCGCTGAATTACTTCCTGTTGGTTGACTTCCCGTATTTGTTCGAAAGCTAGAGCTACATTTTGTGGTTTTCTGTAGTACTTTCTGTTGCCATCCTACACAAAGCGGCGAAGAAGCAATTGTGTAAGTCGTCTTTAATAAGTTAACAACATGTCAGACACGTTAAAAAAGTGTAATAGTCCCGATATGTTAAATATAATTGTCGAACTAGATACAATGTGTTCAAGTCATTTAGGCAGATGGGAGTCTCCCTCTGCTGGACATTTTCCGACATTACCGTTACATTTTTATATGTCATTGTAAACGAATATGTACAGAGGCAATAAGTGTGTTGTGTGTTGTGTCTCTTTGTTCTTTTCAGTTTTTCACCCTCTTGTCTATGAAGGAATTGTCAAAAGTAAATGGTCAAGCTTACAACGACGTTCTCTTCATTGACTGCGGTTTGGCTTGGTGTTGAATTGGCGTTTTTACACGTCTCACGAGAACACTAAACACTACATTTGCACACTGTGGTACCCGGATTCTCACCAAGACACAGGAGGGTGTTTGCAAAAAGCCGAAAAGGGCATTTATTGCACAAGTCTTTGTAGGAAGGGCAGGGTGTGGAATAATCAACTTAAAGTGTCCATTACCAAACATAAATTTCTCCCATCCGGGGCTCTCAGTCCTGCACACAGCACACTTCTTTACTCGTTAATTGCCTATCAAACAAAAGAAAACATAATATCAGAAAACATTTAACTAGTAATGTCCTTATTAGTGAAATAGTTGATGTTTCACTTACCCCCTGATGCACCTGCCTTGACAGAGAGGAGAGTCAGGCCTGAATGAGGCAGAGTTAAGAACTGTTTGTAGCTGAGTCCCACCTGGTCGCACAGCTGGTGGCACTTCAGGCTGATTGAGGAGGTACAGGGGAATATACCGCCCCTCGATGATGCGGCCACGGTTGGGGTGTTGTCTTCTGTGTTCCACTCTGCCTCCATGCCCTGGCTCCTCCCCTATGAGGTGCTTACCTGTCAGGCAGTGCTTGAGTGAGACACCACAACACACACATGTAAAATCTACCGGGTATCATGCCACTTCTCTTGTGTGTGTGTATGTGTGTGTGTGTTTTTGTGTGTGTTCTTAAAGTACCTTCCATATGAGCAAGTTAGGACCAGTGTTGGGACTAACGCGTTACAAAGTAACGCTCTTACTGTTACTACATGATGCGTTACTGAGGGGGGCGTGTATGTGTTTACAAACAAGACATCATTGTGGAGCCGGAGTCGAGTTTCTTATCATGAAGATATTCTCACTACTTTTCTTTTGTTGAGCACAAAGAAAATAACATTTTAGTTAAATGTAAGTTGTGTCTTGGATCAAAGATCCCATGTACTGCCAAAAACAGCAGTTCAAATCTGCTGAAACACTTACAAAAGCAACATGCTTCGACGAAGCTAGTAAAGAGAGACACACTTCACCTCCACCTCAACCTAAGCAACAGCGGCTGGATTTTAACGGAGGGACTGCCAGCCAGGACAACGTTGATAGAGCCATTGCAGCATATGTGCTAGAGACATGCAAGCTATTTCTACAGTGGATTCACTCACTTTCAGGCAGCTACTTAGCATGATACCGCCGTCAAACGGCATATGGCACGAAAACATGTTCCATGTACCTGGACAGTGAGTACATAAACATAGAAAGCGAGCTAAAGAAAACGCTCCAAACTCTGCCTCTGCTCATCATTCAGCACTGAAGGTACACACACTCTTGTCAATTCTCTTATATACTGTTGCTCTTTCATTCTAGACTTCTAGAGTGTTTGATTATCACATCACTCTAAATGTATAGACTGTAAAGTTTACAAACATAAGGAGGGATCCTAGTGGGCCACGCCAATCTTTCCTCTTCTCTAAACTAAAAGTGGGTAAAAGCGTAGAGCGTTCTGGGCTTCAGTACAGTGTTGATCTCCTGAAGACATGATTTTATTTCACAATTCCTTGAGAGAAAAAAAACGCCTGGTCAGGCATGTGTATAGCGGTATGTGTGCTGTATATAGTGACATGACATATAATCATAGAATGTGTGCCTTCCTTGGGTGAAGCCAGGTTTACAGCTATGTTGTGACATGTTGTTATCATGCGGTTTGTTACTTATGTATGTTATGTTGCAGTTATTTAAAATAGTTTTGGCAATTTGTTCTGGCCTGAAATAAATTGGCCCTTTGAAACATATATTTGTCTTTGTTTGTTGTATGTAGACCACATTGCTTAGCAGAGTTCAGTGGTGCAAATGCATTTAAGTTGATCAACAGATTGTATTATTCTCCAGTGCAATAACTGTACTGAAATGAAGGCTAAAATGGCATTGATGGAAGTCCTAAATAACATTTTTAAAAAAAAAAAGCAACATATAGTTACTTTTCACAGTGACACATTACTTTTTGGTGTAAGTAACTGAGTTAGTAACTGAGTTACTTTTGAAATAAAGTAGCTAGTAACTGTAAATAGTTACTGGTTTTCAGTAACCAACCCAACACTGGTTAGGACATAATCTTGGTCCCAATATGGACAACCATTGCATCTAATAGAGAATGTCTCATCTGCACCCCTGGTGGTGAAATATATCAATATTAGGGTGGTCCCGAAAGGGAGAGATTTTTCAAATTGACTATGTGTCGGTTTTAAAAGTGCTCCCCCTCTGGTCAACATATGAAATAACAAGTGTGTGTACAAATTTGAAGTGCTCCTCTTCTGGCCAACATATGTTATAACAAGTGTGTGTAAGAAATTCAAATGCACCCCCTTTCACCAAAATTTATAGAAAAAATTAAATAAAGATCCCGAAAGGGACAAGTGGTAGAAAATGAATGGATGGATGGATGTATATAGAGACTTAATTTAATAACTTGAAGTAAATCATGGAGATTAAAAAACAATTACAAACAAAAAATGTTTACTAAAAGCTTACATGTTTTTATATTTGCATAGTATGTATACATTATTAATGTTGTAAATACCGATAATAATATATCTACAAAGGGTGGTGCTAAAGAGGTAGGCATTTTTGGAAGTCTCAAGAAGGTAACAAATACAAGAATGCGTGTGTGTGTGCGTGTGCGTGTGCGTGTGCGTGTGTGTGTGTGTGTGTGTAGGTTTGAAATGCAGAAGATTATGAGGGTGGGGTTTCCTGGCTGGTCCGCTTGTCAGAATGTCGCCAAAATAATGTTTGCAAAGACATTTTTACACCATTAATTTAAATGTTAACACTGTAGAATCTATACAGCCTTTTTACTGTTTTAATGTAAGTGTGACATTGTTGTTTTTACTAATCTGTCTATCAAGAAAAAAGACCCTGTAAGGCTATGTAGTTCAGAGCTTCCTGTAATACTCTGAGTCACTACACTGGGAAGTGGGGGCGACCCGGAGCGATCAGACTCTCACTGCTGCCAAGTTTTATCATCAAGGAAGACGGGGTTTGTTTTTCGTTCTTTGTCGGATGCAAGAACGTTGTTTCAGTGCTGTGCTGGAATGAATGAATGAATGAATGAATAAATGAATGAATAAATTAATGTGGCCACCAATAAGGAGGATTATATACCCAATTAAGGTAGGAATCTTTGGGGACCACAAGATTTGATTCAGTTTTAAATCACGTTGAAAAACAAGTTGAAAAACGTATTCAGGTGTTACAATTTAGTGGTCAATTGTACGGAATATGTACTGTACTGTACAATCTACTAATACAAGTTTCAATCAATCAATCTCGGGGTGACGATTCAATTCGCAAAGATGTTGATTGAACATGATTCTAGTAATGTGATATTTGATAGATAAATTTAAATAAAACATATTTAAAAAAGGAAACAGGTTACAAAAGCTCCTTTTGGCTGCTGATGTACGACTTAAATAAGCAGTTTTTTGGCAAAAAAAAACGTAATTTGAAAAATTTATTTCTAAAATTGTATTTACAAACATCACATTATGTTAGTCGATCTAATGAAAGAAAATAGAGCAACCCCAACCCCATTCCAATCCAACCTTTTAAATACTTTACAAAGCAATTGAGAAGACATACAAATACAATACTTATTAAATGCTAAATAAAAAAAAAAGGAAAACCTAATACAATTATGATTGATAGTAATAATAAATAATACAATTACTAAAAGCAACATTATCAATAATGATAATAATAATATTGATAATAATGTTTTACCCCGCCATACGCCCGATTGTAGCTGAGATAGACGCCAGCGCCCCCCGCAACCCTAAAGGGAATAAGCGGTAGAAAAAGGATGGATGGATGGATTCTTTTAAAAAATATATATATAAAGTATGAGCAAAAAAACATTTTTTACATTGATTCTCAAATAATTAATAGACTTAGAATCGAAATAAATTTTAAAAAATTGTGATAAGGAAAACTGGACTTTCAGACAAAACGGAGGCGATTGATTGATTGATTAATTGGTTGATTGATTGATTGATTTATTGAAACTTTTATTCTACCTTAGTAGAAGCATTTAAGTCTCACCTTAAAACTCATCTGTATTCTCTAGCCTTTAAATAGACCTCCTTTTTAGACCAGTTGATCTGCCGCTCCTTTTCTTTCTCCTATGTCCCCCCCTCCCTTGTGGAGGGGGTCCGGTCCGATGACCATGGATGAAGTACTGGCTGTCCAGAGTCGAAACCCAGGATGGACCGCTCGTCGGGACCCAGGATGGACCGCTCGCCTGTGTATCGATTGGGGACATCTCTACACTGCTGATCCGCCTCCGCTTGAGATGGTCTCCCGTGGACGGGACTCTCGCTGCTGTCTTGGATCCGCTTGGGACTGAACTCTCGCGGCTGTGTTGGAGCCACTATGGATTGAACTTTCGCAGCATCATGTTAGACCCGCTCGACATCCATTGCTTTCGGTCCCCTAGAGGGGGGTTGCCCACATCTGAGGTCCTCTCCAAGGTTTCTCATAGTCAGTATTGTCACTGGCGTCCCACTGGATGTGAATTCTCCCTGCCCACTGGGTGTGAGTTTTCCTTGCCCTTTTGTGGGTTCTTCCGAGGATGTTGTAGTCGTAATGATTTGTGCAGTCCTTTGAGACATTTGTGATTTGGGGCTATATAAATAAACATTGATTGATGATTGATTGATATTAGTAGATTGCACAGTTCAGTACATATTCCGTACAATTGACCACTAAGTGGTAACACCCGAATAAGTTTTTCAACTTGTTTAAGTCAGGGTCCACGTTAATCAATTCATGCTAATCGTACGAAGTACAATTTGGATGATAGCTATAGTGCTGCTGCCCATACAAATACCGTAAGGTAAGCAAGACAAATGCGCAACCTGATTTTAAAATAAAAAAAAACTGGTGTGAAGTTCAACGCAAGTAATTGCACAACCGATACACTAATACCAAAAGAGAGTCAATACTATTTTCAGAGTTGGTAAACATCTAGGGCGGTGCTTCTTACACTTTAAATCAAAGGCACCCAAGCATTTTATACAATGTAATGCAATCCATATTACAGCAACATGTGTGTGAGATGTTCACAGATAAGAAACAAACAGTCTTCCATAGTCATGTTTGACAAAAAAGGGACACTTCTTTGAAAGCCACACATCACTTTTGTGCAGTATGTAGGAAACAAACACCTTCACTTGGCTTTTACCAGAAATGAGCTTTGCCAAAAGATTTGCATTCAAAAAGTGAGTAAGACATGTCAACAGGACGACATTCCAACCTGACGCGCAACACAACGTGAGGAGCAACGGATTTTGTGGTAATTTACATTTTATTTTTATTAAACCTCAATTGTCTCGACAAAATGTCTTCACAAAAAGCTTTTAAGCCATGCATGTATATGCAAGTGTGTGTGTGTTGAAACGATGTCAGTGACAGGAAGTGAGGGTCGCACGACTGTCAGAGTTGTGACTCAGTCGTTTTGTACAGCGAGGTTCATTTAAAACACAACCTACATGAGTGTCATTGCAGTTTAGAAAACAGAGATGTGTTTCCTGTTCAAGTTCAAATAAACTCATGGGTTGATGAGCTGTAAAGTTCAACTAAAAGGGCAGAAACTTCCAACCTTTTTTTACAAGTTTACCTTTGAATATCTTTGCGCATGACAGTATCTCACTTTGGAATTGTGATAAATATGTTTTACTGATCAGGTAATAAATAGGACATAAGAATAAAGTAATTGTACGCATATTTTAAGGTAATATGTTGAGGTGGCGACTTGTCCAGGGTGTACCCCGCGCCTACCGCCCGAATGCAGCTGAGATAGGCTCCAGCGACCCCCCGCGACCCCAAAAGGGACAAGTGGTAGAAGATGGATGGATTGATGTTGACAAAATTTTGAAAAAAGCTGATGTTTATTTGTTGTTGGCACACTTTTTTTTTTGGAGTATTTGCGATATATTGTGGATTGACTTGCATTTTGTTGTCATATACACAACAGCTCCGATAGAGATGACTGGACTTTTTTTTTTTTTAATTCACTGTGGTTTATTTTGTTTTTTCTTTTAGCCACACTTGATGTCTCATGTTAACTTACGTGTTTTTTTTTAATCTGTATCTTGTGTGATTCCGGGATTTCTGCTCACCTTTCTCATGATCATTTTGACCCAACGGGATGAGATCTTGTGTGGAGCCCCAGATCGAGGGAGATTATCAGTGGTCTTGTATGTCTTCCATTTTCTGATAATTGCTCCCACAGTTGATTTTTTTCACACCAAACCGCTTGCCTATTGTAGATTTACTCTTCCCAGACTGGTGCAGGTCTACAGTTATTTTCCTGGTGTCCTTTGACAGCTCTTTGGTCTTGGCCATAGTGGAGTTTGGAGTCTGACTGTTTGAGGCTGTTGGCAGGTGTCTTTTATACAGATAACGAGTTCAAACAAGTGCCATTAAATACAGGTAACAAGTGGAGGACAGAAGAGCTTTTTAAAGAAGAAGTTACAGGTCCGTGAGAGCCAGTGATATTCCTTGTTTGAAGTGACCAAATACTTATTTTCCACCATAATTTACAAATAAATTCTTTAAAATTCCTACAATGTGAATTCCTGGATTTTTTTTTCACATTCTGTCTCTCACAGTTGAAGTGTACCTATGATGAAAATTACAGATCTCTGTCATCATTTAAATGGGAAAACTTGCACAATCGGTGGCTGACTAAATACTTTTTTGCCCCACTGTATGTGTCCCAACTATACTTTTAAATAATTTTAATTTAAAAAAAATCACTCACTTCACTTGAAATTCTCACATGGGTTTTCACTCATTCCTGTTACACATTTCCCCCACAGAAACAGAAATGTAAAACTTGTAACTTGCAAGAAACAGCTTTTACTGTAGGTAAACATAAAAACATGGATTTTCTGTTAATTCAAGTGCATTATGTCAACTTTTTTCACTTAGTGCCACCTCAGAAACTACTAATGACCAACAATAACATACAGTAGCGCGGTAGGCCTAACTATATTAAACAAGTACATTTTATATGTTTGGCCACTGTAACATTAACAGTAACACAGTGTTTGAATACAAGAAAATAAAACACTGTACTTTAATCAAGTGATTATTTGGCGTAGCACGAGATGAAGCCTGGGTACCACTAGTGCAGGGCTCTTCATCATGAAGAGGACCGCAGTTTCAAGAGCCCAAAGGCTCAACAGCCGTACATCGAAATGGGGATGTTTGGTCAGAAAGTGCCGCTGCAGGATATATTTCTTTGAGACTGTGTTTACTTAACTACAAAGTAAACAAATCGGCTTTCATACTGCACTGTCAATAAATTCATTATTCTGCTGTACAGAAAAAACAGAAGGTCCAGAAGTTTTGTTGAGGATTGATGCTCTTTCTTTTTAATCATTACCCTTCCTCAGTTTTATTTATTTACACTTTTTCATTCTTTCATGTTTGTAAGACTGAAAATATAAACATAAAATAAAGATAACAAAAGTATTACCGTATTTTAATACAATAAGGCGCACTTAAATTATTATTTTTTTCTTAAAACTTGACAGTGCGCCTTATAACCCAGTGCGCCTATTGTACAGAATAATTCTGGTTTTGCTTACCGACCTTCAAGCAATTTTATTTAGTACATGGTGAAATCATAAGTGTGACCAGTAGATGGCAGTCAAACATAAGAGATATGTGTAGACTGTAATATAATGGCAATATGACTCAAGTAAACAACACCATTTTATATGTTCAATTGAAAATACAGAACATTACACATGGCGCTCAAAAATCTATCAAAATGTTTTAGTACAACTTTGGTAGACTATGAAGCCGCACCGCTTGATGTGCTTCAACATACGAGTATTATTATATTGTGTGTACAAGGTAAGACATTATATGGCGTTTTGTTTCGCAATATTGTACCTTTTGGCACCTGCTGACTTGTATTTGGGATTGGCATGAATCCCTAAAAATTGCGCATAACGAATGTGGCTCATCACAATTAAACCTAAAGTGTAGCGTTATCGCTCTCTACTGGTCAAATTTGGTGCTGCATGTATTAAATGAGCTTTGTTCGCCAGATTTATTCTCTGACAAATAACAACATGACCACAAATACAGAATATATCACGATTTGGTTGATGTTCGGTGGGCCAAATGAAAAGCTTTGGCGGGCCGGGTGTGGCCCGCGGGCCACCAGTTGGAAAGATATGCATTAGTGCTACGCTTTTCACAGTTGGAGAAGCAATGATGTACATAACGGAATTTCCCTCTACTCCTCGGAACAGTTGGAATTCTACAGCGGAACTTTATTTGAGACCCTGATGAGTATAACCTGACTCTCGCCAGATCTTTGTAGATCGCTGAGCTCCACACAAGGATCTGGGACTTATCAATAGGAGATATATTTCAGAAGGCGGGGCCTTGTAAAAAAAAAATCATTGTATGTGACTGGATAAACCACTTTTCCGTTATCTTGAATGACGTTCTACTTCAATTACTCACATCGAAATCAACCTGTGACGCTGATGAGAGCGTCGCTGGAAAATCCAAAACAGAACAGCCGACAAATTGGATAATGACAGAGCGAAAAGTTAGACAACTTTTACTGAAACAATGCAACAATCTCAGTGGACGATCGATGTTTTTTGTGCAAAGAAAATATGCTGCGTGCCGCCATTGTTGTTTGAATCAAACAGTCGCTTTGGCGCTATGTCACATCCATGAAATACCGCCCGGCGATCCTGATTGGTTCATTATTTTTTGCTATCTTGAAGGAGTTTGCATTACCCTCGAGCTCTGATCCTTGTGTGGAGCTCAGTGAGTCAGGTTATGATAAGTAGGGATGGGAATCGAAAATCGGTTCTTGTTTATAACAAGTTCCCACTGTATCAATTCCTTAGAATCGCTTGTTGCCATTTATTCAGATGGTTCTGTTATTGATCTAAAGGTGGGGATGACATCGCGGAGCGTCGTCAGATCTAAAAATGGCGGCGCTCAAGCACAAAAAACTACATTTAGAGACTACATCACCAAAAAAGATTCCCGGGCGCGGCCACCGCTGCTCCCCACTGCTCCCCTCACCTCCCAGGGGGTGAACAAGGGTCAAATGCAGAGGACAAATTTCACCACACCTAGTGTGTGTGTGACAATCATTGGTACTTCAACTTTATATTTTGCAAGAAAAGATTGCAACAGCGCTACTTGTAATAACTATGTAAAAATGATAAGACTGCTTGTTCATCAAGAGGACATGCGAGCAATATGCTGAAATGTTTAAACACACAGCATGCAACGATTAGAAATTAAATTTTGTGTTTTAAATGCTCCTCTTTAATCCTAGCAGCACGTCATCTGAATACAAGAAAATCTGCCGTGTGCTCGGACTGCAGCAGTGCAATGATGAGCATAAAAAGAAACAATTTTTAGTACATAAAAAAAATCAGGCAAACTACAGCATAAATAAAGCAGGAAGTGTGAACCGGACTTAAACAAGTTGAAACACTTATTTGGGTGTTACCATTTAGTGGTCAATTGTACGGAATATGTACTGAACTGTACAATCCGCTAATAAAAGTTTCAATCAATGGTAACATACCTGCTCATGTGGGAATGAATCAGCTGTCAGGTATACAGAGCAAGCAACCACTAAAACAGAAGAAAATATGGAGATTAAGCACAGAAAAGGAGAAGTGAAGAACATAGTTAAGATAGAACACAATTAAAAAGTGACAATATAATTGGAATAAGGAAACAAAAAGTAAGGGGTATTACAAAGTCCAGAGGAGAATAGGTGTAATCAGGAGGCAATAGAAATAGGAAGGAAGAAGACATTATTACTAAAATGAGATTAGGACATACATATCTAATTAGTCAGGAAAAGCCTTATCCCTGCAGCTATAGCCGCCCTAAACAGCAGGCCTGGCCGACCCGTCTGATAAAGCCTGTAAATGTGTTGGTCATGTATGATGTCTTTTTGTTATTTTTGTTTTGTGTTGTGCAATGTCTATATGTTTAAATGTACGACAGTGAAAATGAATTTACTCCTCGGGGACCAATAAATCTAAATCTAATCTAAATCTTTATTGAAACTGATAGAGAAACATAATACAAGCTGTGTGACTGTGAAAGGGAAATACTGGGAAATAAGTTAGCTAGTGTGTGAATGTGAGTGTGAATGTTGTCTGTCTGTGTTAGCGACTTGTCCAGGGTGTACGCCGCCTTCCGCCCGATTGTTGCTGAGTTAGGCACCAGCCACCCCCAAAAGGAATAAGCAGTAGGAAATGGATGGATGGAAGTTTGCAAAGAGAAGGTTAGGTTGGTAAAGGAATATATTTTTGGATTTCACTCATGTAGGATACACAGCATTATATACATATTTTTTAAAAGACTGGGTTGAATGAAAGAACACAGACTAGGGTTCCATCTCGGTCCACACTCCATATCATAAGCTTGCCTGCCAACCGCCGTTAAAGAAGAAGAAAAAAAAAAGAAGAGTATTTGCCGAGCACCGTTTTGTCCTACTAATTTCGGCGGTCCTTGAACTCACCGCAGTTTGTTGACGTGTAAAAGTTTCCCCGACGCTGCAACAGAAAGACGCGTTTTAGGTCGCTCCTTCTTTGTCTCATTTCGTCCACTAACATTTTATGCTGTGCGCGAAGTGCACAAAGGTGAGCTTTGTTGGTGTTATTGACTTGCTGGAATGCTAATCAGGCATATTTGGTCGCTGCATGACCGCAGGCTGATCGATGCTAACATGCTACTTAGGCTAGCTGTATGTCAGGGGTCACCAACGCAGTGCCCGCGGGCACCAGGTAGCCCGTAAGGACCAGATGAGTAGCCCGCTGGCCTGTTCTAAAAATAGCTCAAATAGCAGCACTTACCAGTGAGCTGCCTCTATTTTTTTAAAATTTTATTTATTTACTAGCAAGCTGGTCTCGCTTTGCTCGACATTTTTAATTCTAAGAGAGACAAAAATCAAATAGAAATAGAAAATCCAAGAAAATATTTTAAAGACTTGGTCTTCACTTGTTTGAATAAATGTGTTTATTTTTTTTTACTTTGCTTCTTATAACTTTCAGAAAGACAATTTTAGAGAAAATAATACAACCTCAAACATGATTTTAGGATTTTTAAAAACATATACCTTTTTACCTTTTAAATTCCTTCCTCTTCTTTCCTGACAATTTAAATCAATGTTCAAGTACATTTATTTTTTTTATTGTAAAGAATAATAGATACATTTTAATTTAATTCTTCATTTTAGCTTCTGTTTTTTCGACAAAGAATAATTGTGAAATATTTCTTCAAACTTATTATGATTAAAATTCCCCAAAAATCTTCTGGCAAATCTTGAAAATCTTTAGAATCAAATTTAAATCTTAATTTAAAGTCTTTTGAATTTCTTTTAAAATATTGGTTCTGGAAAATCTAGAATAAAAAAAATGATTTGTCTTTGTTAGAAATATAGCTCGGTCCAATTTGTTATATATTCTAACAAAATGCAGATTGGATTTTAACATATTTAAAACATGTAATCAAAATACTAAAATTAATATTAATCAGGAAAAATTACTAATGATGTTCCATAAAGTATTTTTTGAATTATTTCAAGCTAGTTTTTCTCTTCTTTTTTTGGTTGAATTTTGAATTTTAAAGAATCGAAATTGAAGATAAACTTTGTTTCAAAATTTCATTTAAATTTTTTTCCTGTTTTCTCCTCTTTTAAACCGTTCAATTAAGTGTTTTTTTCATCTTCTATTCTCTACAAAAAACCTCCCGTAAAAGGAAAAAAATGTAAGGGAGTACTCACTTATCTTATCCAGACTGTAGCCTCCACTTAAAACAAAAGTGAAGCTACATGAGCACACAATTCCCTCAATCCTGCCTTACACTCACAGTGTGCCGGGGTGACATTGGATAGGTTGTCCGTGATTACCCAGGGTGTCAAACTTGGGTAGGATCATTTCTGAGAGTCCATTACTGTCGGGTGGCTTGATGACACAATGTCCACTGGGTTTACACATTAAAACGTCACAAACAAAGCCGCCATAGCTATATTGACTCCTATATTTTTGTAAGTCTTTCAAAGTGTATAATGGGCTGGGTTGAACAATTAGTTAGTTCACAAACTCCGGGGGAAGATGTCGCGCATGCACTCTGCCACTCAGACTTGTCGATCTTGTACGGATCCTTGCACTTAATGACGAAGGCACTTATCTAATGACTCACATTATTCCTTCTTCATATCACAGCCGGTGCAATGTCATTTTCCACTGAATAGTTCGGAAATATTCTGTGTAGCTCTGTCTTCTTTTTTAGGAAAAAAATCGAAATCCCTCTATTGCATCATTATGCTTCGTTAGTAGGTATATTTGAGCTCATTTAATTTCCTTTACTAATGTCCTGTGTGTATTTAATTGATATTTGCATGTGTCATGACACATTGTCTGTATGTAATTTTGGCTGCATTTCTGATGTTTTTGTGCCGTTACCCAGCTTTTAATAAATCCATTAGAAGAAGACAGCCTGGCATTTCCTTTAACTTGGACACACACATCCATTCCTTTGGCCATTCTAAGCCAGTCATTTCCAGGGGTTATTTCACCCTATGAGAGCCTCTGTTTTCCTATGTTTTCCAATGTAAGAATGTGTAAAATAAATGTTAAATTTCTGTCAATAAAGATTTGTGTCAGCCTGCGACACATAGTCATTTTTATACTAGGCTAATATAGACAGTTACATCATGTGTTGCCTTCATCAAAAGACTTATTCAAGGCTTTAAAAAAATGTTTCGGCTCCAGACATTTTTTTGTGTGTGTTTTAAACAGACTTAGACAAACTTTATTGAGCCAAAAGGGAAATTGTTCCACACAGTAGTTCAGTTTCAAATGATGGAAAGGGTAAGGATGGAAAGGATAATGTACCATAGTAGCATTATAAAATATAACATATATGTAATATTTACATATAATATATATATATTTATATAGTATATAATATATGCTGATATATTATATTTTCATTTAATTTATACAATATATACTGTAACAACTCCCAATTACCATGTACAATATTACAGTATATGTAACAGCTGCAGCAAGAAAATAAAATAAAAAATCAATATGGCTCCTTCGACATTTTGGGTTGCCGACCCCTGCGCTAGACGACTGTCACCGAGCAGCGACTTAAATTTGTGGTCAAAAGTTTGCATTTTTGGTCGGTAAAAATAGTAGTGAAAGAAAATTTGCATGCTTTCCTGTGACCAGATTTTCCCTCAGTCATAAAATTTTAATATAGTGTAAAAGTCCATTCATGTCAGCAATTAACTTCAAATGTGATTGATTAATCAAATCATGAATAATCACAGTTTCTTACTCACTTGCGTCATTTAAATTACTTTTAAAAAGACCCTAATATCACAATATACAAAGGCAACATCATTGTCAGAATGAATTACAAATGTTTGATATTTTATTTTAAATGCATGTCATTTATTAGCTCAAAACAGTTTTAGTTAATCACATGAGTTCATTTATTTTGACAGCCATAGTAAATACCATCCATCCATCCATCCATTTTCTACCGCTTATTCCCTTTTGGGGTCGCGGGGGGTGCTGGCGCCTATCTCAGCTACATTCGGGCGGAAGGCGGGGTACACCCTGGACAAGTCTCCACCTCATCGCAGGGCCAACACAGATAGACAGACAACATTCACGCTCACATTCACACACTAGGGCCAATTTAGTGTTGCCAATCAACCTATCCCCAGGTGCATGTCTTTGGAAGTGGGAGGAAGCCGGAGTACCCGGAGGGAACCCACGCATTCACGGGGAGAACATGCAAACTCCACACAGAAAGGTCCCGAGCCTGGATTTGAACCCAGGACTGCAGAGCCTTCGTATTGTGAGGCAGACGCACTAACCCCTCTGCCACCGTGAAGCCTAGTAAATACCAATCTTGGGAAAAAACATTTTTTGTGGATTTTCTAATAGTGATTTTAATATCAAGTTAATTTACCTCAATTACAAACAATAATACCCCATGAGGACTGCACACATTCCATTATGAGGTACATTTTGGCCTGATTATGTTCAGTGAGTTCCTCAGGCCAAAATCTTTTTCATCCTTGTCCAAAATGGTGAAATTTGATCCCTTACGTTTCTCTACAAAACCTAATGTCGGAGCTATTACACCCAAATAATGTAAAAAAAAAAAAAAAAAAGACTAGATATTACATTTCTGTGTCAAGTTTGTCTTGACAGACACATACACCGCAGCCCTTCTGAAAGTAAAGCATGTGCATGTTGCTTCTGCACATGTCTGCAGTGGTATGCACTTGCCACTCCAACACGTAGTTGCAACCACTTACTTGTGGTTCTATATGTTTGAAGCATCCTCAGGAAGGATATTGTTGCTCTTATGTTTTCAGCTGCCAAGAACAGGTAACATCTGTTTGAGGTGATAGTTTATTTACAGATGTGATCAATCATCAGCGGGAAGGTAAGCATAGATTTTTTAAAATTTATTTTGATAAACTGTTAGATGCAGTCACCCAATTATCTAAACTAAATATGTTTTGCAAGGATTACTATTACAATACATACATACTTGTAATAATGTACTACATACGTATACTGTGGGTAATAACCCATATTTTAATATTATTTATAGTTTGTCTATTTAAGTTAATTCAGAATGGAGTTTCACGTTAACACACAACCATGCACATATTCAAAGTGTTACTTTTCTCTTGAAATATAGGTTGTGCTCAAGTTTTTACTGTACACGTGGCCAATGATGGCAACAACAAGTCCTGCTGTGAGAGAGTACGTATTCACAAGGTAAGAATGAAATCATAATGTTGCTTTAATAACACTTAATGTACCAGTATCGTCATTAATAGGAATGTTCAGCACCTCCGTGCACTTTTCTATTCACTGGCTCGTTTTAATGCATTTTAAGCATCACCACATTTAAAGTTGTTAGATAACAATTTTGTATTGTTGAAGTTGCGTTATGTATCTTATCTATCCATCCGTCCATTTTGTACCGCTTGTCTTGTATCCATTTAAAAAAGTGTTCATATGAATGTGTTGAGGAATAAAATAAACTTGAAAACGATCAACCTACAGCTCACATCCTATGTATGCCATTAGTGTGTTAGAGCTCCGTATGCCTCTATGCACTCCCTATGAAGTCTGGGCATGGCCTGGTGATCAGACAGACAGACAGACAGACAGACAGACAGACAGACAGACAGATAGATAGACGGATAGAACTTTATTGATTCCTTCAGGAGAGTTCCCTCAGGAAAATTAAAATTCCAGCAGCAGTGTACAGAATTGAGATCGAATTTAAAAAGTAAATAATGGGGTTATAAATGGAAACAAAATAGAAAAATATTACAGTAAGAGTATAAATAAAAAGCTATAATGGGAATAAAAAATATAACAATAAAATAAGAATATAACAAGAGAAACTAAACAATAGTGACCATGTTATGAAAAAGTATTGCACTGTTACTGTTTTGCATCCCCTGTCATCCGAGTACCCCCAGCCACCCGCCCCAGAGAGGAGGTGTACAGACTAATGTCATGTGGGACAAAGGAGTTTTTGAGTCTATTAGTCCTGCATTTGGGATGAAGCAGTCTAGCACTGAACAGGCTCCTCTGGCTACTGATAATGCAGAGGGTGACTGGCATCATCCAGGATGCTCACTAGTTTTTCCACAGTCCTCTTCTCTGTCACCGTCCCCAGTGAGTCCAGTTTTACTATGATCGTAGAACTGGCCTGACTGATCAGTTTCTCCAGTCTGGAGCTGTCCTTCTTAGATATATGTTGTAGAACACAGACTGGTAGTACATCCACAAGAGTTTCTTTTTTAGCCTACTCAGGAGGTACAGTCTGCTCCGTCCTGTACAAGTAGTCTGTGTTAACAGTCCAGTCCAGTTTATTGTCCACATGGACAAAAACATGCAGTCGTGTTTAGCTAGTTACTTTTGTAAGGGTCAACCTCCTCCTTATAGTGGTTAGAGTGTCCGCCCTGAGATCGGTAGGTCGTGAGTTCAAACCCATTGCCTCTCTGCTTGGAACTAAGCATCTAGACTTGGAATTGGGGGTTAAATCACCAAAAATAATTCCCGGGCGCGGCCACCGCTGCTGCTAACTGCTCCCCTCACCTCCCAGGATTGTGAACAAGGGGATGGGTCAAATGCAGATGACAAATTTCACCACACCTAGTGTGTGTGTGTGTGTGAGACAATCATTGGTTCTTTAACTTTACTGTAACATTTATACTTGCACAAAAGAGCAGCAGCAGGATTTTTTAGTTGTGTACTTGAGCATCTACTACTTTTTTTTTTTTTTTATTACATTACAAAACTAGTTGTCCATTTGTTTGTAAAAAAAAAAAAGATTTTTACAAGGGCAAATATGTAATAATATGAGGAGGTTTAACGCTCTGATCCGTATATATACTGTACATGTTTTTGGAAAAAAGATTGTTGAGCCAAAATCCTGGTAAATAGAATATTTTTTATAACCATGTTTTCAATAGAAGTGACACAACTGTTCCAAAAAAAAAAAACATATTTCTTAGCTACCATCCATTCATCCGTCTTCTTCCGCTTATCCGAGGTCGGGTCGCGGGGGAAGCAGCCTAAGCAGGGAAGCCCAAACTTTCCTCTCCCTAGCCACTTCATCCAGCTCTTCCTGGGAGATCTCGAGTCGTTTCCAGGCCAGCCGGGAGACATAATCTTCCCAACGTGTCCTGGGTCTTCCCTGTGGACTCCTACCGGTTGGACGTGCCCTAAACACCTCCCTAGGGAGGCGTTCGGGTGGCATCCTGACCAGATGCCCGAACCACCTCATCTGGCTCCTCTCGATGTGGAGGAGCAGCGGCTTTATTATGAGCTCCTCCCAGATGGCAGAGCTTCTCACCCTATCTCTAAGGGAGAGACCCGCCTCCCAGCGGAGGAAACTCATTTTGGCCGCTTGTACCCAAGATGTTGTACTTTTGGTCATAAACCAAAGCTCATGACCATAGGTGAGGATGGGAACGTAGATCGACCAGTAAATTGAGAGCTTTGCCTTCCGGCTCAGCTCCTTCTTCACCACAACGGATCCATACAGCGTACGCATTACTGAATACGCCGCACCGATCCACTCTTCCCTCACCCGTGAACGATACTCCGAGGTACTTGAACTCCTCCACTTGGGGCAGGGTCTCCTCCCCAAGCCAGAGATGGCACTCCAACCTTTCCCGGACGAGAGCTATTGCTTAGCTACATTGATCAATATTATCTTTAAACTGCAGCAGTCAAAGACTCAGAGTTGACATATTTTAACAGATTAATCCCAAACATATCCCATTAATCATGCATACTGTAAATGCAGATTAATCACGGAATTGATTTTGACCGTGCATGCTACTTTACCTTAGCCGTGTATGGTTACCTGAAAGGCGACGTTGGTTGTCACACGGTCAGTGATCAGGCCACAGCAAACTGGTGTGCTCGCTAGCAAAATTAGCTTCAAAATTCTTCAGAACAAACTGTTCCCAAGTTTTGACCAAATTAATGACTTGTATTAAAGTAAAACTTGAACGTTTTTCCTGCATGACATTCTGAAAATAAAATAGCATTTGTGTGAAAATACTGAATGCTTTTTAAAGTTAATTTAAATAATGCAGGCAGGTAATTTACTGCAGTTATAAAACATGTAAAAGTTTGATTCATCTGATTAAAAAAAAAAACAAAAAAAATATTCAAAACCAGCATTGTGACTTGTCCGTTGTTTGCTAACTTGCCTGACATTTGAGCAATACGAGCACTTTTCGCAGTCACTAGTGTGTGTGAGAAACAGGAAAAAACGCTTTGACTCGCTTCGGGAAAATTCACTTTCTCTCTCAACCTACAAAAGTATTTTTTCCGTTTATAAAATACGACATACGGTTTCACAGTTCCAACCATCCTACACCACCATACATTTAGGGCTGCAGCTTTTGCTTAGTTTGTACAATTAAACAAGTAATTGGATAAAACACACCCTATAGCCTTAATGCGTTGAAAAAAAAAAAAATTCTCTGCTCGCCATAGCCTTCATTCTTTTTTTCTAATAATTGCACATCATCAAAATTGAAAATGCATTTTTAAGATGTGTGCATTAATACAATATTTTTTGTAAAAAAAAAAAAACTCTTTACTGTTCACAGCCACACAGATCACGCCACCGCTCTCATGTGCGCTCTATTGCAACGGCAGTGTGAAGTCAATGTCCCTGTATATAAAGTTCCTGGCACTGCACACTCATTAACGTTATTAATGAGTGTAGCAAATTAATCGAAGCAACATAATGTAAATCAAACCTTTTTTGTAATCAAATCAATCGATTAATTGTTGCAGCCAGGGATGGATACTGTTCACATTTCAACCAATTCAGTACTAACTCTTGATACTTGGGAATCAATACCGGTACCAATTATGGTACTTTTGTGTATGTTAATAAACATTAATAGTGTGATAGTAAATAATGTATTGTATCATTTAAGAATGAGCAGTTTATAATTGTGCTCTCCAGTTGTTTGTTTTCTTATCCCATTTGAATCTCACTTGCACTGCAATTGCACTTTCAAGACATTAAATGATAGTACTTGGGCTGTCACAGAGCCGGTTTCAAAGTTGGAATCAAACATGGCGCCCTGTAGAGTGTGGCCAGGAATCTTAAAGATTTGTTAAAAGCCCCACACGTGACTACAGGGCATACTTGCCAACCTTGAGACCTCCGATTGCGGGAGGTGGGGGGCGGGGCGTGGTTGGGGGCGCGGTTAAGAGGGGTGGAGTATATTTACATTCACCAAGTCAAGTATTTCATACATATACATACATACATACATACATACATACATACATATATATATATATATATATATATATATATATACACACATATATAAATAAAAGAAATACTTGAATTTCAGTGTTCATTTATTTACACATTTACACACACATAACACTCATCTACTCATTGTTGAGTTAAGGGCGGAATTGTCCATCTTTGTTTTTCTAACCATATGCATGTACAGAAGATGGCAGTATTGTCTTGTGTAAGAGTGTCAAACATTACCATGAATTGATTAACGTGGACCCCGAACTTAAACAAGTTGAAAAACTTATTGGGGTGTTACCATTTAGTGGTCAATTGTACGGAATATGTACTGAACTGTGCAATCTACTAATAAAAGTTTCAATCAATTAATCAATCAATGCTGTTTACGGCAGGCGAACTGCTTTATTGTAGATGAAAACAGACTGCTGTTGTTGTGTGTTCTTGCCGCGCTGGGAGAACGTTAATGAAACTGCCTAACAATAAACACATAAGAAACCAAGAACTCGCCCTCCATCATTCTACAGTTATAACATCATTGGGCAGACATGCTGTGGGAAAGCAGACGTGAAAACAGGCGCCGGCCCGCATGGAGCTGGACGGGGCGTGGCCTCCAGCTCCGCCTAAATTTCGGGAGATTTGTCCTGGGAGGTTTTCGGGAGAGTCGCTGAATTTCGGAAGCCTCCCGGAAAATCCGGGAGGGTTGGCAAGTATGCTACAGGGCGCCAGGTTTGTTTACAATTTCGAAACCAGTTAACCATACTCTCTCTATTCACGGCTCTGGGTGTCAATGGTATGTTGTCCAACTAGTAAGTAGCTTTTTCCATGTGGCTGAATGTGTTATGTTACGGCCTGTCATTACAGGAAAACACAATGCGCAAAATTACGCCTCTTTCTTTCTGGCTATTTTTTACAACGGAGCTACTGCAACGTCACACGCTGTTATATTTTAATGTTTCATTAATGCTTTGTGTAAAAAAGAGAAACTTCCATAATAGGAAAATAGAACAATAATATAAAAATGACCCTGGTGTAGATACAAAAAATAGAGAGTATTATCGCCACAATTTCAGTCACATTCATCTCGCAACCAAATTCCACGAGTCCCTTTTTATAAAAAATTTAAAAAGGAGGTATTTCACTCAAAACTATATTTGCAGAATAATGAAAAGTAAACTTTACAACTGGCAGTATTGTGAATGTATGTATTTGAAAGTGGTAAAAAAAAAGATTGGTCATTTAAAAAAATTAACTTTTTAATAATTTTGCCTATCATTCACAATTATTATAAAAGAAATGATAACAAATCTTTTTTAATGCATTCTAACTCGTAAATATACTTAAATTAAAGTCAGCTTACAGCTGAGCCAATGAGAGGTCCTCTATTACGCCCATAAAATACAATAAAAAACATCCAAAAAGTAACAACAATGCTCCATTTACATTTTGTAACTTGAATATTAGTCAAGTATTAGTGATGTTATTATAAGCGCTAACACAGACTATTTGTAGCAGCGTCATGATCACGAGCTTGTGTGTAATGTTTACATCATCGAGTGGTAAGCTGTTTGTGCGCTTCCCTGCTCCCTGGAAGTTTATTCTGGATCATAAATCATGCCTTTCACACAGATAGAATAAGGCTGAGGACGTATTCCGACAAGTCAGTACACTTTGACAGCCAAATTAGACTTGGAAATTGCGGGAATGACACTAAAAGACGTTTGGTTCCACCCCTTTTCTTCGCAAGGATTATGAGTCATTCTTCAAATAATGGGAATACATGAACATCCGAGCAGTTGGGATCCTAATGACAGCAGACATTGTACAGTAAGTGATGTTTTATTATGTTAGTTGGCTCTCATAAAGTCTGCAGTGAGTAATAATCAGTGATGTTGTTCAAAACAAAACGAAGCAAATGTGACGCGTTTTTTAAATGAATGTGCCGCATATATTTAAAATGATCAAAATACATAAATATTAAATATGTGGCCATTTCCAAAAATCAATCAATGTTTATTTATATAGCCCCAAATCACAAATGTCTCAAAGGACTGCACAAATCATTACGACTACAACATCCTCGGAAGAACCCACAACTGCTCGGCAGTTCCCCTTTAAGGCTGCCGAGCAGATAGTTTGAATTTGTTTACAGACCTGTAGGGTTCAGAAATAAATACTGTAATCCTAAACAATGTTTGTTTCACATGTAATGTTTTATATTAAATTTTTATTGAAATAAAGATTTAAAAAAACAAAACATGATAACGGCAACAGCATTTGTTTGTTTACGGCTCGCACGAATGTAACTGCCGTAAAAGAAGTTGACAGGAAGTGACATAGTTTTGCGGATGAGTGGACCGATCGTGTCTTCCAGTACTGATCGTGTAGTGACACACCTTACAAAGTGTTTATACTGTAAGTATTGTGCTTATTACACACCAGCTGTGTGATTGTAACGGTCATCTGAGTTGCACGTTGGAGGGCTTGAAATCGCCATATAAAATTGATATTGCTAATGGTCGCCTGTTTAAGGAATTCCAAGGTAAATTAGAATCAAACTAGTGCATTTTGGAAAAGCGGAGCCTTACTTCACGTTTGAGTATACTAGCATACTAGCTCTTTTGGTGTTGAAAATCGCAACATTACTCCGAGGGAGTGTGGCTGAGTGAGCCCGTCCAGAGTGCTGCTTGATTGATTATTTCCTTGAGCCGCTGTTCAGTCTGCAACCGGATGTGACGAGTCTGCAGCCAGACAAGATGTCACATGCAGCAAAGGTATCGAAAAATGGCACCGTTGGATTTTACATGAAACGACACCTGGTAGTACAGACAGATTTTAGTTGGTGCGTATAAAAGTACCGAATTCGGTATCCATTCCTAGTTGCAGCCTGACATACCTTGCATGTGAATTGTTATGAAAACTCGAGGAATTGGATCCATTGAACTGTCTACTATTTTCTTATCTAAGTTTTCCTCCTTCTGCTTCTCTGTAGGCCAACTTCCACAGCTGCTGCAGACAACATGACTTTAACACCATCTGATTACAATTACGACTACACCTTGCTTCCTGATTGGGACTACCGGAAGTGCGATTACGAGCGCCACATTGCGTATTTTCTTCCTGTCATCTACTCCACGTTCTTCCTCCTCGGCCTTCTGGGGAACTTCCTCGTCATCTGGGTCACCGTTTGTGGATTGCGACTTCGCAACATGACAGACGTGTGCCTTGTAAACCTGGCCATGGCTGACCTCCTGTTGGTCAGCTCCCTGCCCTTTTTGGCCCACCAAGCCCGGGACCACTGGATATTTGGGGACGCTATGTGCAAAATAGTCCTTGGTATTTACCAGATTGTTTTTTACGCCGGTATTTTTTTCATCACGCTAATGAGCATCGACAGGTATTTGGCCATAGTACACGCTGTTTACGCCATGAGGACACGTACACGCTCTTTTGGCGTTATAGCAGCAGGTGTCACATGGCTAGCTGGGTTTTTGTCATCGTTTCCTGAGGTCCTCTACATAAAAAACCACAACCAGACCCTACAGCGGTCTGTCCTCTCGAAAAACTCTTTCTGCTTCCCTGTGTATCCAACCTTGGATGGCACTAAAACTCACTTCTGGAGTGTTTTTGGTCTTTTTAAAATGAATATTTTGGGTGTATTCGTCCCCATGGTCATCATGGCTTTCTGCTACACACAAATCATCAGGCGGCTGCTTTCCACTCAGTCCTCCAAGAGACAGGCCATTCATTTAATCCTTGTGGTTGTGGCTGTCTTCGTCTTCTGCTGGGTGCCTTACAACGTGGCATCCTTCTTCAAAGCACTGGAGCTACTGAAAGTTTACTCTGAGTGCGAAAGCAGCAAAGTCATTCGACGGGCTTTGGAAATCACAGAAGTGATGGCTTACTTTCACAGCTGCCTCAACCCTGTGCTCTATGTGTTTGTGGGGGAGAAGTTCAGGAAGACCTTGGTCAGGTTGATCCACAGAGCTCCATGCGCTCTGTGCAAACTGGTCAAGATTGTCATACCTCAGGAACACATCAGCAGGTCCATCATCTCCCAGACCACAAGCCTGGATGAGAGGAGCACTGCTGTGTAAAATAGGAAACAGTCACACGTGTCTTACTAGTTACCCAGCAGGCACAAGACATTGATACAACGTTGGTTATACATACATGTCCTTTAAAACTGACTTTGAAACAACGTTGCAAAATAGTTGGATTTGTAAACTGAGACAATGTTGGTGTCTAACATTGGATCCACGTTGTTGGTGGGGTAAATTACTACATTTCAACGGTCAAATCAACGTCACAACCTGACATTGAATAAGCGTTGTCATAAAGCATGCTGTTTCAGTGTTGTATTTGTGTTGTAAAATGTTGGTAGGAAAATGACCAAAAAGCAATGGTCAAATGAACAGTAGAACCCAACATTAATTAAACATAGTCAAAAAGCGTGTTGTTCCAACGTTAGGTTTGAATTGCTCAACGTGTAATTCAACTAGTTCTCAACATTGTTTTAATGCATTGTGCCTGCTGGGTAGGTGTAAGCACCATCATCCTAATGACAGGTGGTGACCAAATTGGTGAACTTTTTCAACTTAAACGGTTAATGTCGGATTTTTTTTCTACTTGTGGTCTACATAACATGTAATGGTGCATAGATTTTGTTTTACAGACCTTTTTTCATGTCACTTTGTAGCTCCCTTTCCAAACAGTTTGCTTTGAGAGACATACGGTAGTTATTAGATGCAAGAGAACCTCTCTTTACCGAGACTCCTCATGTTTAGTGAGCCTTCGCCCCCTTGTGTTGTAGGTTTTTTTGCTCTTGTTTTTATTGTGCACTATGGACAGTAGCTACAGTATCTGAGTGACCTTCACCAGAACACAACATTCCAGATGACACAGCGAGATCAGCGTCTCAACATGGTTTGTTGACAGCACAAAGGAAGGAGGCGAACAAAAGTGAGGAAGGATGTGCAGGTCTGAAGCTGTACACGATGGCTAAGGTTAAACTTCTACTGGCTCTAACTTTCTATTGCTAGATCCTGCATGTGTATATTGACAATAAAATGCTTTTTTATTCTATTTCATGTAAAAAACTCCAATGCACGGCTGCTTTGAATTGTAAACAATTAAAGGCTCAAGGCTATAAGGTAGGGGTATGGGAAAAAATCGATTTGAATACGTTGTGCGATTCAGAATCAATTCTCATTTAAAAAAAAATAACCAATTTTTTTTTTTCTTTTATCAATCCAACAAACCACTACACAGCAATACAATAACAATGCAATCCAATTCCAAAACCAAACCTGACCCAGCAACACTCAGAACTGCAATAAACAGAGCAATTGAGAGGAGACACAAACACGACACAGAACAAACCAAAAGTAGTGAAACAAAAATGAATATTATCAACAACAGTATCAATATTATTTATAATTTCAGCATAGCAGTGATTAAAAATCCCTCATTTACATTATCATTAGACATTTATAAAAATAAAAAAAAAGAACCTGTGGCTTACACTTGCATCGCATCTCATAAGTTTGACAACACACTGTATCCAATGTTTTCACAAAGATAAAATAAGTCATATTTTTTGTTCGTTTAATAGTTAAAACAAATTTACATTATTGCAATCAGTTGATAAAACATTGTCCTTTACAATTATAAAAGCTTTTTTAAAACTAAATGTACTACTCTGCTAGCATGTCAGCAGACTAGGTTAGATCCTGCTGAAATCCTATGTATTGAATGAATAAAGAATCGTTTTGAATCAGAAAAATATCGTTTTTGAATTGAGAATCGCGTTGAATCGAAAAAAATCGATATATTATCGAATCGCGACCCCAAGAATCGATATTGAATCGAATCGTGGGACACCCAAAGATTCGCAGCCCTACTAGAAGGTCTACGCTACGAGCTACATCGCAAACATAACAGATTATATAATTTACTCTTGACAAACACAGTAGGCACTGATCCAATTAAAAGTAGGTTTTAGGTAAATCATTTTTACAGTAATGCTCTTGTCTTGCAGTAGAGGGCTAAGCTAGCTATACAACTACTTGAGCTAATATTGCCAACGTATCATTCACATATTTCTAACCTGCAGTTATTGCTTCATGTTTCCTTGTCTTCTCCGTTGCCATTCTCAATTGGCACCGACTCCTCCATTAATAGTGCTTTTTCGTAAAATCAATTTTTGTGGGTGAAGCATGAGGACTTTTCTTGCCACACTCTGAGTGACTTCTTCACAGTTGAAGGCACAATGCTGCGAAACAAAAAAGTTAGCCAGGCACTTCTTACTTCTTCAGATGAGACTGGAGTTTTGAATAATTCCCTGAGTTGGGTCAGTAGTGGCATTTTCATTCTTGGAATTGAATCTTGGCCACTGTCTAAACTACAGATGCGCGTGTATTAAAAAAAAAATGGTGGACGCAAGCATGGCAGTTTGGGTAGATTTATACGACATATGGATTATCTGCTGGTGATGTTCATTCCTAATGGACTGTTTGGAGGAAGTATGACGGGGGGCAGGATTGTTTTATAAATATCTCCGCAATGCGTCCACGCTTTGACTAAAAATATTTGAGACTTACGTAGATCCCAAATGCACAACAGCTGGTACCTATTGGTAAGAAAAGTTGGTTTTGTATGATAGGGACCCTTTAAATATGTCAAATATATTATATTTCAAAATAAAATGAATTCAGATGCAAAATAACACAGAGTGCAATTTGTTTTTTTAATCTACAAAACCAAAAACCGGTGAAGTTCGCACGTTGTGTAAATAAAAACTGAATACAATGATTTGCAAATATTTTGAGACGGGTCTGGACTACAGTCAGGCCAGTCTAGTACCCACACTGTTTTACTGCGAAGCCACACTGTTGTAACATGTGCAGAATGTGGCTTGGCAATGTCTTGCTGAAATAAGCAGGGGTGTCCATAAAAAAGATATTGCTTGGATGGCAATGTATGTTGCTCCAAAACCTGTATGTACCTTTTAGCATTATTGGTGCCTTCAGTGATGTGGAAGTTGCCCATGCCTTGGGCACTAATACACCCCCAATACCATCACAGATGTTGGCTTTTGAACTTTGCGCCTATAACAGTCCGGATGGTTCTTTTCCTCTTTGGTTCAGAGAACACAACGTTCAGAGGTTCCAAAAACAATTTGAAATGTGGACTTGTCAGACCACAGAACACTTTTCCATTTTGCATCAGTCTATCTTAGATGAGCTCAGGCCCACCGAAGCAGTCTGCGTTTCTGGGTGTTGTTGATAAATGGCTTTCGCTTTGCATAGTAGAGTTTTAACTTGCACTTACAGATGTAGCAACAAGCTGTAGTTAGTGACAGTGGTTTTCTAAAGTGTTCTTGAGCCAATGTGAGGATATCCTTGCCGCTTTCATGGAGTGATTTTTCCAGATTCTCTGAACCTTTTTATGATATTATGGACCGTAGATGGTAAAATACCCAAATTCCTTGCAATAATTAGTTGAGAAATGTTGTTCTTAAACGGTTGGAGAATTTGCTCACGTATTTGTTTACAAAGTGGTGACCCTCGCCCGATCCTTGTTTGTGAATGACTGAGCATTTCATGGAAGCTGCTTTTATACCCAATAATGGCACCCACCTGTTCCAAATTAGCCTGTTCACCTGTCAGATGTTCAAAATAAGTGTTTGATGAGCATTTCTCAACTTTCTCAGTCTTTTTTTGCCATTTGCGCCAGCTTTTTGAAAGACGTTGCAAGCATCAAATTCCAAATGAGCTAATATTTAAAAAAAATAAATAAATAAAAAAATAAAGTTCATCAGTTGTCTTTGCAGTCTATTCAATTAAATATAGGTTGAAAAGGATTTGCAAATCATTGTATTCTGTTTTTATTTACCATTCACAGAACGTGCTAACTTCACTGGTTTTGGCTTTTGTACGAACTCAATAATATTTTAACAACAGCTTCTCAATAAAGACTCCAGCTGATTTCCATTTCAGAACTGAATGCCGCTGAGATAAGCTGCAACACCCCCTGCGACCCTGAAATAGACACACGGTTAGAAATGGATGGACGTTTCTCTTCAAAAGCTCTGTAAAATTAAACAATCAGAAATGAAGTGCATTCAAAGCGCTTCACTTTTTCCACATTGTGTTATGTTACAGCCTTATTTAAAAATGGAATAAATTCATATATGTCTTCAAAATTCTACACACAATAACCCATAATAACAAGGTGAAAAGGTTTTTTAGAAAAAAATCTTGTAAATGTATTTAAAAAAATGTGTTCAATACTTTTTTGGATGCACCTTTGGCAGCAATTACAGCAGGGGTCTCAGACACACGGCCCGTTAAACATTTTTTTGCGTTCCCCACCTTAATATGAAACTTTAATGTTAGTGTGGCCCGCAAGTTTTATATGAATGGCGCTTGACAATGTTGTGTTATTTGGGTCCAAATTGGCTCTTTCAACGTTCTGGGTTGCCTACCCTTGCGTTAGTGGAAAAGCAGCAAACGAGTGAAAGCGACAGAGACGTTGCCATGGAGACGAGGGTTTTCTTACGTGCCTGGCTGCAGTCACACCGCGACACCTGTCCGTCAGTAATAACAGTCCCCAATAACCTGGACCAATTCAAACCGTTATTTGCTTTTTTTTATTGTTTAATTTGCATTGCCTCACACGATGAACACTACACATATTTCTATATGACACCAGGTAACACGCCGGGGGGCTTTACTTTATGTCTTTTATGGGGACCGCGTGGTGCAGTTGGGAGAGTGGCCGTGCCAGCAACCTGAGGGTTCCTGGTTCAATTCCCACCTTCTACCAACCTCGTCATGTCTTTTGTGACCTTGAGCAAGACACTTCACCCTTGCTCCTGATGGTTCGTGGTTAGGGCCTTGCATGGCAGCTCCCGCCATCAGTGTGTGAATGTGTGTGTGTATGGGTGAATGTGGAAATAGTGTCAAAGCACTTTGAGTATCTTGAACGTAGAAAAGCGCTATACAAGTATAACCCATTTAACCCTTTTTTATTATCAGTCGACCACCGTGTCGCTATAGGGAGGAAAAGCGGAACGACACATCCATCCATCCATCCATTTTCTACCGCTTATTCCCTTTTGGGGTTGCGGGGGGCGCTGGCGCCTTTCTCAGCTACAATCGGGCGGAAGGCGGGGTACACCCTGGACAAGTCGCCACCTCATCGCAGGGCCAACACAGATAGACAGACAACATTCACACTCACATTCACACACTAGGGCCAATTTAGTGTTGCCAATCAACCTATCCCCAGGTGCATGTCTTTGGAAGTGGGAGGAAGCCGGAGTACCCGGAGGGAACCCACGCATTCACGGGGAGAACATGCAAACTCCACACAGAAAGATCCCGAGCCTGGATTTGAACCCAGGACTGCAGGACCTTCGTATTGTGAGGCAGACGCACTAACCCCTCTACCACCGTGAAGACACATTGCGGAAATAAAATTATTCTCCGTGCGTCGGCTAAATACAACCCCAAACATGTCTTTTTCAAAGCCTACAGTGAAGAGAATTGTTAGTGCTGTGCAAGGACAATTCCAAGAAAAGTGGGAGATGCAATATGTTTTTGTGGAGCACAGGGACACTCCGACGTGTCTTATTTGCACAGAGAAAGTTGCGGTGCACAAGGATTACAATTTGAAACGTCATTATACAACTAGACATGCTGAGGAGTATGCAACATTTTTTTAAAGAAATATTTTCTTGCGGCCCAGCCTCACCCAGACTCTGCGTCCAGTGGCCCCCAGGTAAATTGAGTTTGAGACCCCTGAATTACAGCCTCAAGTCTTTTTGAATACGATACCACAAGCATGACACACCTGTCTTTAGGCAGTTTCGCCAATTCCTCTTTGCAGCATCTCTCAAGCTCACATCAGGCTGAGTAGGAAGTGTTGGTTTTCAACTAGGATGTATCTGTACATTGCTGCATTCATCTTTCCCTCCATCCTGACTAGTTTCCCAGTTCCTGCCGGTAAAAAAACATCCTCACAGCATGATGATGCCACCACCATGCTTCACTGTAGAGATGGTATTGGCCTGATGCCTGGTTTTATCCAAACATGATGCCTGGCAATCACACCAAAGAGTTCAATCTTTGTCTCATCAGAACAGAGAGTTTTATTCCTCATGCATGTTTGCAACTTTTTTTTACTAAGGAATGTCTTACATCTGGCTACTATACCATACAGGCCTGATTAATGGATTGTGAAGTGAAGTGATTTATATTTATATAGCGCTTTTTCTCTAGTGACTCAAAGCGCTTTACAGTGAAACCCAATATCTAAGTTATATTCAAACCAGTGTGGGTGGCACTGGGAGCAGGTGGGTAAAGTGTCTTGCCCAAGGACACAACGGCAGTGACTATGTTGGCAGAAGCGGGAATCGAACCTGCAACCCTCAAGTTGCTGGCACGGCCAGTCTACCACCCGAGCTAAACCGCTGCAGAAATGGTTGTCCTTTGAGAAGGTTCTCTTATCTCCACAGTGGAATGCTGTAGCTCTGACAGAGACCATCAGGTTCTTGGTCACCTCCCTGACTAGACTAAGATGATTGCAGCAAGGTACAGAGACATCCTGGGTGAAAACAAACGCTTACCATCCAGCCTTATTGAGTTTGAGAGGTGCTGCAAAGAGGAATGGGCAAAGAGTAATAGGAGAAACTTGTTATGTTCATACTGGGGAAGGAGACGGCACAGCAACGGAATGTCAAGTTCAACAGGTTTATTGAAGACTAGATGATTACATGGAGTGTGTATGCTACTATGTGTCTGCATGCACGACTATGTGTGAAATTACCATATGTAAATACTGCAGAGGTGGGTAGTAACGCGCTACATTTACTCAGTTACATTTACTTGAGTAACTTTTGGGATGAATTGTACTTCTAAGAGTAGTTTTTATGCAACATACTTTTACTTGAGTATATTTAGAGAGAAGAAACGCTATTTTTACTCCACTCCATTTATCTACATTCGGCTCGCTACTCACTACTTTTGTTTATCGATCTGTTAATGTTTGTTTTGGTTTATGACAGAGCTGCAACGTAGGATATGCATGCCCGCGTTTCACCAATCACATGCAGTCACTGGTGACGTTGGACCAATCAAACAGAGCCAGGCGGTCACATGACCCGACTTCAACTCGTTTAAAAACTTATTGGGGTGTTACCATTTAGTGGTCAATTGTACGGAATATGTACTGTACTGAGAAATCTACTAATAAAAGTTTCAATCAATCAATCAAGAGTGTAAAGGAAAAAAGACACTTTTTATTTCAACCATACTTCCCGTCAAAAGCCCAAAGACTAATCGCACACTTCCTGTCTTCACAATAAAAGCGCCGCTCCATCGCGCCTGCGCTAACAAAATAAGAGTCTCCCAAAGCCATCGCAAACAAGCTAGCAAGCTACGGAGTTTGCCGCCAATGTATTTCTTGTAAAGTGTATAAAAACGAATATGGAAGCTGGACAAATAAGATGCCAAAAACCAACGACTTTCATGTGGTATTAGACAGAAAAGAGGAACTTTTTTTCTCCTCCATTTGAAAACGTGGACGTTATCAGCAATACTGTTTGATTCCAATCAATGCAAGTCATCAGAATCAGGTAATACACCAACTTATATTCTTGTCTTCATGAAAGATAGGAATCTATATGTTAAACATGCATGTATATTCATTAAAACACCTTTAACATGTCAACAAAAACGGCAAAATAAATAAATATAAATTATATACTGTATATATAAATGTATGTGTATATACGTATATATATATATATATATATATATATATATATATATATATATATATATATATATATATATATATATATATATATATATATATATATATATATATATATATATATATATGATATGTGTGTGTATGTATATGTATATATGAGGTAGATTACCTCGACTTTGTCATTTATTAAGTAATTGATAAACGTTGAAAAACTTATTGGAGTGTTACCATTTAGTGGTCAATTGTACGGAATATGTACTGTACTGTACAATCTACTAATACAAGTTTCAATCAATCAATGCCTACTGAGCCTATGGTGCTGTTAAGTTATTGTGGCTCAATGTGCCTTAATTTTTTTTTATTTTAATGTACTATTATTAAATATATATTATTGTTTTAGTTGGTTGAGAGATATTCCGGGCTCTGAATTTGCTCATTGCTATTTTTGAGTTTTTGTGCATTATTTGTTGCCGTGATAATTAAACGAACAGGTTACTCATCAGTTACTCAGTACTTGAGTAGTTTTTTCACAACATACTTTTTACTTTTACTCAAGTAAATATTTGAGTGACTACTCCTTAATTTTACTTGAGTATTAAATCTCTAAAGTAACAGTACCCTTACTTGAGTACAATTTCTGGCTACTCTACCCACCTCTGAAATACCGTGAGGTTTGTTGAGGTGCGTGTTGGATGTCCAGCGTCCAAATCCAAAAGGGGGAAGAAGCCGGGGGAAGTCCAAGGTCCAAGCGGGGATCAAAGGCAGGAGGTAGGGTCCAAAAGTCCAAAACAGGGTCAAAGATTGGGAAGGCAAACCAGGTCCAGAAAGGAAACAGCAGTAGTGACACAAGCGCTGTGGGAAGAGCAGTAGACACAGGGATCAGGGGAACAAAAGGCACAAGGAAACAGGCAACGAGCGAGATCAGGTTGTCAGAGACGTGCAGCTTACGGGTAGTAGATATTACGTTCCGACGTCGATGAGTCTGCGTCGACCATTCTTATACTGCCATCCTTCATCAATGGCAGGTGTGTCAGGTGTTGATTGCCGCCGGCTGCGGCGGAGAGTGGGAGGAATCTGCCTGATGAATGCGGGGGCGAGTCTGGTGTTTTCCCAGCTGAACTTCTGCGAGCTCCCGCAGCAGAGGGAAGCACGGAGTGTGTGTGTGACACAACAGGAACTGCCCAAAGATAGGTGTGCAAAGCTTGTGGCATTGTATTCAAAAAGACTTCAGGATGTAATTGCTGCCAAAGGTGAATCAAAATTGAGCAAAGGCTGTAAATACTTGTGTGATGTTTTTGCTAAATTTAAAGAAAGAAAAATATTTTTCACATTGTCATTACAGGGCAGGGGTCGGGAACCTTATTGGCTGAGAGAGCCATGAAAGCCAAATACTTTAAAATGTATTTCCGTCACAGCCATATCATATTTTTTTTAACACTGAATACAACTAAATGTGTGCATTTTTTAAGTAAGACCAACATTTTTAGAGTAAAATAAATCTTTGGTTATTTTTAATAACATTGTTATTTCTTGAACAGGTGCGGTAGAAAAAAGGATGGACGGATTAAAATGCATGAGAATGTTTTATATTTTGAACGTTATTTTTAACATCGTGATTACCAGCGGAAGGAAGTATTCATTACTTATCGTGTTAAGCAATGTGTGCTAAGATTTATCTGAGAGCCAGATGCAGTCATGTAAAGAGCCACATCTGGCTCTAGAGCCATAGGTTCCCTACCCCTGTTATAGGGTATTGTCTGTAGAATTTTTAGGACAAAATGGATTTATTCCAATTTCGGAAAAAAGGCTGTAACATAACATTTGGAAAAAGTGAAGCATTGTGAATAGTTTCTGAATGTGCTATCAAGCAAGTCAGTTATAACTTTTACATAAAACTACATTTCTCTGTGACATTGTGCATGACTGAAATCCATATAAACAAATGCAAGAGCTTGATGCTAAATTGCATTGAAAACCCAAATACATGCACTAACAATTAGCTTTTGCAGTTTTACATATCTAACGCCTCCAAACTTGACAGTTAAATAGACAAAGAAGATGTACATAAACAACTGGTATTAATGAGCGCAAAACACTCACAGGCAAACACTTTCCGAAGTTCAACAAGCGAGAGGTCTGGAACATTTAACATCTTGATTAGGGGTGTCCTAATCCGATGATGACATCACTCCGATATCAGCAAACGTGTCTGATCATATTGGCTTGTGTGCCAAATGTCCGATTATAGCTTCAAAACAAGCCGTCCTGCAGCGTGTTTACTTGTGCAATGACAGCCAGTTTACATCTAAAAGTCCTCCAATTAGCACACAAGGTCGGTCTTTTCCTACTTTAGTGAAGTCATTTACAAAAGATAAACACGGTAGGCTACAGTCTACTAGCAGCTACACAACAGCTAAGCACCCAATAGCACACAAGCTAGACATAAGTGTCCTTACTTGAACTATATAGCAGCCTAAAACACCACATTTGTCAATATAAACAAGTGTCAAATATTTGCATATTACATAGAGTACATATAAAAAGTCAAGAGCGTATTATAAAGTATGAGGTAACTGTCAGATTGAGTTGGAGACGAACCCCAAGATGCAGAGAAGGCGGCAGGCATTTTGCAGGTAAACATGATTTAATTAAAGACTAAAACAAGAACAAACCAAAAGGGTACCAACAAAAGGCACGCACGAGGTGGATAACAAACTTGGCTAAGAACAAAAACACTTACTGTGACACAACGGAACTATGGCATGAGCAGAGTGAACAGAAGTAGACAAAATTACAAGCGACAAGACAGGTAGTGGTGACATCAACAGGACACAGCACGACACGACAAGAATCCAGCCAAGAGTTAAGGAACAAGCTGATCTAAATAGCACCTGGCTGATTGACACCAGGTGTGGCCCAATGCCAATCAGCCACAGCGGAGGGGGAAAAGCACTCAGGGATAACAGCAGGAAATAGACAAAATAAGAGCGCTTACAGGAAATAAGACAAACAGAGGAACAACTAAAACAGGGACAAGCCTGACAGTAACAAAGGTGCCTCCATCATTCAATTTACTGCGTCATGAGTTTAACTTCATTAATTATTGTGACCACTTGGTGTCGCAAAATCAACAACAATTACCACTCCTCTTCAACTTAAAGTAATTAGGTTAGTGCTTTTTACACCTACTATTTTACTTTCACTGGATCAAGCCTTTTCATTATTCAACACTATAAAAAACACAAAATAATGTACTGTAATTTGTGCTGATATCATGTCAGATTAAAGGCCTACTGAAACCCACTACTACCCACCACGCAGTCTGATAGTTTATATATCAATGATGAAATGTTAACATTGCAACACATGCCAATACGGCCTTTTTAGTTTAATAAATTGCAATTTTAAATTTTGCGCGACGTATACTGTTGAAAACGTCGCGGAATGATGACGTCTCGAGTTGGAGGGGACATATTAGCGCAGCACCACTAGCGGCTAAAAGTTGTCTCATTTCATCGCGCAATTACACAGTATTGTGGACATCTGTGTTGCTGAATCTTTTGCAATTTTTCCAATTAATAATGGAGAAATCAAAGTAGAAAAATGGAGTTGGGAAGCTTTAGCCTTTAGCCACACAAAGACACGGTGATTCCTTGTTTAAAATTCCCGGAGGTGAAACTTTACCATAGATCAGAGTGGTCAAGCAAACATGGTTCCCGACCACTTGTCAACCGGCAGGTTTTGGTGAGAAAATTGTGGTAAAAAGTCGCCTCTTACCGGAGATCAGCGGAACCTCTGTCGTGCTGCTGCTGCTGCCGTGACTAATTCCCTCAGAGACTAGCGTCAAGATACCCGTGGACACACCCCTCCAACTATCAGGTACTATTTAAACTCAATAAAACAATATCAACACAATAGAAAGATAAGGGATTTCCCAGAATTATCCTAGTAAATGTCTCTAAAAACATCTGAATCGCTCACAATGCAATCGCCTTTTTTTTTTCCCTAGTCCTTTGCTATCAATATCCTCAGCCACGACTCTGTCATCCTTGCTCAAATTAATGGGGAAATTGTTGTTTTCTCGGTCCGAATAGCTCTTTTTGTTGGAGGCTCCCATTATAAACAATGTGAGGATGTGAGGAGCCCTCACACGGGTGACGTCATCGTCTGCTACTTCCGGTACAGGCAAGGCTTTTTTATTAGCGACCAAAAGTTGCAAACTTTATCGTGGATGTTCTCTACTAAATCCTTTCAGCAAAAATATGGCAATATCGCAAAATGATCAAGTATGACACATAGAATGGACCTGCTATCCCCGTTTAAATAAGAATATCTAATTTCAGTAGGCCTTTAATATCGGTACTGACTGATACTAATAGCTTAAAAATCGGTATCCGATTGAAGAGGAAAAAGTTTTATCGGGAACACGCATATTCTTAAAGGGGAATTGCACTTTTAATTTTTTTGCCTATCATTCACATTCTTTACTGTATGTGAGACAAGCATGCTAACAGTGGAGCCAATAGGAGTCGCTCCATTCCGCCAACAAAAGGCTCTGAAACCTCCATCAGTGTTTTATACACATGCAGTAAGTACATATTGTGATGATTACCTGCTGCCTGGTGTACTCGCCTGCCTTCTCTTTCTCTCTCTCCTTCAATGGGGCGATCCACAGGTGGCACTAATTTTGGGCACACCAGCCACTAATCATCAGCCGGGCTATTTAGTGTTGGCAGCTGGGAGGCACCGTTTGCACATGCTTGATGATCCTGTTGGAGGCTGCTCTTCTGGTTCTTTCCCAGGCTCCCTCTTGCCCGAGCACCGCCGTCTCCCTCCTGCCTGGCTGCCACTGCCATTTCCCGATGTGATCCTCAGTCCAGTTACTTGGTGCTGTTGTTTTTCCATGGTGTGCTTCTTCCCTCGCCACTATGGAATTTTGTGCATCTCTTCCTGAATTAAAAGAGACTAACTGCTGTCTGGTCTCCCTTTCTGCATCTTGGGATACGCACCACACAAGAGTGTAACATATATGTAATGTAGTACCAGGCACAGTCAAAATAACATGTAATATGTACATATTTTTTATCTGATTTTAAGCATACGGTGGCAGAATAACTTCACGGACGCATCACGTTATTTCCTACAACAAAAATAACAACACTACGAATCATGGCAGAGTTCATGAGTGATAAATACGACTACTTTGGGACAAATGATGATCCAGAACCTTATATTTGGTCCTGAATATAAGGAGGATAATCTACAGTTTTAGTGAAACATGAAGCATCATGTAGCAGTATTGCTGAGTGCTGAACAAGAACTGCAAAGTATCAACAAATTAAAACAATCACTTACTGTACACTATCTGAGAGAAGTTAAGGGGATACCTTCTGTCAAAAAGTGATTTATGACCCCTCATAAATCAATGATTTATGACCCCTCATAAATCAAAGGTAAATGATTTATGAGGGGTCAAGTTCAAAGGTAAATGATTTATGAGGGGTCAAGGTTAAAGGTCAAAGTCAAAGGTCAAAGTCAAAGGTCAGGGTCAAATGTCAAGGTCAAGTGGGTGTGGCTTACCCCGGAAGAGGGTGGAGTTAAGACCTGCGGTGGGAGTGGTTAAACCAGGAAGAGGGTGGAGTTTTAAACAGAAAGAGGGCAGAGTTAAGACCTGCGGTGGGAGTGGTTAAACCAGGAAGAGGGTGGAGTTAAGACCTGACAGGGAACAAAGGAGGGTTCAGTTTTTTAAGAAAGCAATGTCATCTGAGCAGCATGTGACCATATATTTGATAGTTTAAATGTTTACGATCGTTTGAAACAACTTCCAGATTTCGATGTATTGATGGCTGGGAATGTTACGTGTGGAGATGTGGACACGCACGCACTTCACACACACACACACACACACACACACACACACGTAGAGGAGGGGTACAAAAGGGCGGTGTAAGGCTTAGTCATTATTTGGAGCTTTATACGTTAGCGTAAAGACTTTGTTCGATTCGGTCATGATTAGTGAAACGCCTGTGTCGATTTATAAAAATAATAAAACTTACATTGACGCTCCGCAAAAAAAGTCGAGTGTTTCTAAATCGTATTCAGATGCCGCCGACCGAGTCTTTGCGTGAGAAATGGGACTTGGAAGGGTTAGGGATGGAGGGATCTTTTGGATTTGTATTCAGATACGAAATGGGTGATATCTGCTTATTTCAGCTAAAAGAAAGAAGAGACGGAAGCCCTTTCTCGATAATTTCATCGTTATCTACCGTGGATTGGGAAGTTTTTGTTACGTGTGGAGATGTGGACACGCACGCACTTCACACACACACACACACACGCACACACGCACACACGCACACACGCACACACACACACACACACACACACACACACACACCACACACACACACACACACACACACACACACACACACACACACACACACACACACACACACACACACACACACACACACACACATCGTTAAGACCTGACGAGGGAACAAAGGAGGGTTCAGTTTTTTAAGAAAGCAATGTCATCTGAGCAGCATGTGACCACCCATCTGACAGTTTAAATGTTTACGATCGTCTGAAACAACTTCCATACCTCACGAAAACATATTTAAACAGATGGAAAAAACTATCGCAGAACACAGTGTCACGTAGCAACTGGTCTTTACGGTCGTTTGAAACAACAGGTCAGTTTGGGGGACAAAGCAGGGTTCAGTTTTTACTGACTTCCCATCTGACAGTTTAAATGTTTATGATCGTCTGAAACAACAGGACACGCACGCACGCACACACGCACGCACGCACGCACACACACATACACACACGCACGCACACACACACACACACACACACACACACACACACACACACACACACACACACACACACACACACACACACACACACACACACACACACACACACACACACACACACACACACCATTACCTCTGCTTTACCATGTTATTAGACATTGGTTTAACTCCATTTAAGCATTTAAACGTTAAAAGCATTGCACTTGTACGACGTTGTAATACTTTTTTTTTTTACCAGCCGATGACGACGAAGTGAAAGACGATGAACTTTGCTTAAACGGTCTTACAAAGTTGGAAGATGATTATCGAGGTGTGTTTAAACCTTCAAATTATTTAATATTATGTGTATTCATTATTTAGTTTCATAGAGGATTTGCCGTAAGATCCTAACGCGATCGTTTTAACACAATCGCAGTCTGGTGAGTCAAATGATTCTCATTTTACAAGAAAAAAAACATGCGGTATACAATACATATATACATATATTTACTTACAGATTTTCCGTTTACATCTCCGGCTCGCTCGTCTCCCTTAAAGCTGGCGGGTCCGTCAACGGCCGTTCCAGGCAGAGGAGAAGGCTTGATTGCGCCAAAGACTCCAGACATCGAATCCTTGCTCCGAGGGGAAATCATCGAAAACGACGGTGAATGTCCGACAGGCACCCGCTGTAAGTTTTTCTCGTTTTCTGTAAGCTTTTTAAGATTCTCAGGAGCTTTAAAGAGCTCCTCTCACTCTAATGTCTTCCGCTCAAATAAATTTCGCGCCTAAGGGGAATGGGCGGGGACTGATTCCGGAGGTGGGCGGTTGTTTCCGCCAAGCAACCTTCTGGTTGAAATGGAGTGTGGATCAAGATGGATCCCTACTCTATATTCTTTTATTTAACCCAATGTTTTTTAAATACGTGTATAATGCTTTATATCCTATGTGTTGTGAATTCCATCCTACAATATCTTCCAAGGAACCCAAAGAAATGTTACCACACCTCCCGCTTTATTTATTCTATAGATTGCCTGAACTATTTCATAAACTAAATCTTGTCTTGTTTCTGATGCTATGTTTTTTTATGCTCATCAATGCACTGTTGGACTGCGAGCACACAACTACTTTCCTTGCTTTGTTTTCCTCTATCCAGTTAACTGCCATATAAATTGCTACCAATTCCCCCGTAAAAACAGATAGTTTATCACTGATTATTTTATTTAATACTATGTTTCCTTGTGGGATAACTGCTACAGCTCTTACCTTTATTTTTTTTTTTTATATAGTTTTTGATGCATCCGTATATATCATATCTCAATCCATTTTTCTATCCGGTAACTATTTAAATTTCTATTCTTTAGTAATTGCATGTTTTCTTTTGGGTTATCAAACATCCACGGTGGTATTGCAGGCATTGGTACTGTAGGACTAACTTTAATATTGTCAATTTTAACTTTATTACATATGTCTCCTATAATCCACCCAAAACTATTCTTTTTTGTTTTCTCTTTTTCTTGGCAGATTGGTAGCACTGGACAAGTCGGATATCCTTGCTTGGATCCTTTTAAAGTTGCCCGATAAACTGCTGAGAGTTGATCTCTCCTCTTGTCCAAAGGTTTTTCGTTCATTTTTACTTGTAATACTGGCACTAGGGTTGATGTAGTAGCTCCACAACATAACCTTAAAGCCTGTGACTGGATCCGGTCTATTTTCCCAAGTCATGTTTTTGAACCAGATTGGTAAATAATGCATCCGTAATCAATAACAGATGGAATTAAAGTTATAAATATATACATGTATTGTTTTCAACGTTAACCTATCAGCCCCCCAATCATTACCCCTCAAAGACCTCATTATATTTAACACCTTTTTACTTTTTCCCCTATTTTTTTATTTTCCGGAAGGAACACTCCTGAAGGAATAAATAAAGTACTATCTAATCTAATCTAATCAAATCTATTTTGCTGATGTGGGTTGACTAGTTCATATTTTTATCAAACCATATTCCTAAATATTTAAATACTTGTACCTTTTCTATATTTTCACCTTAGAGTTTTTATTTGGAGCTTGTTTGGTACTTTTGTCTTTGTAAAATGTATGACTTTTGTCTTTCCAACAGAGAATCTTAAACCTCAAGCCGTTCCCCAGTCTTGAACATTATTTACCACTTTGTTAGTTTTTTGATTATTTCTTTTGACTCTAAATAATATACTAGTCTTTCATTAATCTTTTTTTTTTCCATTACTTTTCCCCAAATTTATAATTTCCTGCCTCTTCCGGGTCTTACCCTGACTTGCATATTGGAATTGTTACCGCAAATTTTCCCCTCTGCCGGTCATTCTCCTTCTTCTTATATCCTGTCATATCATTTCAAGACCACTTCTTTGACGATGCCACCTAAGTTTTTGATCATTTGATAACCCGCTAGGTCTTTCCCCGGTGACGTATTTTTAACCTTTTTCAAAATTCGAACCATTTCATTCAAAGAAAATGTCATATCCATAGTGTTGGTAAAGCTATTATCGTTGTCTTCCATCATTTCCCCAATATTTAAACTCATTGTTTTTTCTCTCTTTTGTTTTTCCACATTTCTCAAATTATCATTACTGTGCACTTTAACAAATGTTTTTGCTAAAGGTTCTGCTGTTTCTTTACCCGTGACTACATCTTCTTTGATAAATGTGGCACATCATCCTCTTTACCCTTCATTCCTATCTTTACGAATCGTTATATATCCTTTTATTATAAAGTTTAATTTTGGCTTCAGCCCTGTTTCTTGAATACAAATTATACGTGGTTTAGTTTTCATATTTTTAATATATCCCTTTAATTCATGTTCGGTTGCTATCAAACTTCTGGCATTCCACCGGACAATTAACAGGGTGTTGGAATGTGGTAACATGACTCCGTCACGTCTACTCTCCGTAGTACAGCTTGCACCCGGTACCAAGATAGTTCTTTCAACAACTTTGATGCTGCTTTGACAATTATTTTGATCTTCTCAGTCTTATTTTTACTTTCATTTTGTATCAAAGCTGAGTTGTGCTCTCTGGTTTATTTTGCAAATGAACCGACAGAACATGATCATGTACAAGACTCGCCTACCCACAATGCACTGCAGCCCAACGCTCCTGGTCGGATGTTTTTTTCGGGGTTCATGGAGAGATGCGGTAAAGAGTGGTAGCCAAGACACACGGTCACACACGGTCACACACGGTCACACACGGTCACACACGGTCACACTCGGCAATTATTTTGACCTGGGGAGCAGATATAGAGGAAAAAATGTGTCTGGGGGGCCGGGATATCTGATTTTCAGGTACAAAAAACTTCACAATGACACAAAATAAACACAACAGTTAAACCTCACACTAAAAACAAGACATTGACTTGTACGTTCAAAAGACAGAATAGAACAAGTCAAGACATGCAATGCCATCTACAAAATGTTATGTAAATGTTAGTCATTACACACGCGGCTATGGTTTTGATGTATTTGTTACAGACATGTTTACGTCAAGTAACATCACATGGTTCCATTTGCACCTTTCAACAAATCTGAAAAGGAATATTAAGAAGTAAAACTTATATTTAATCCTACCTCTTCTCCGAGCACACGGTGACTGTACATACGGGTCGAAAAATGTTGACCTAATTCAGCATTTCTCAAAGTGTGGGGAATAGAGACATGACAGGTGGGGCGCGAGGAAAGGGAGGAAATTTTTTATTTTTTATTTTTTTTTACTATGCTTTCATTTTCTATACACACTGTAAATCACTTTGTGATTCTGTCTGTGAAATCCGCCGTATAAATAAATGTAAATTACTTATTTTTCCTGTAGGCTTTAAATTTCTCGGCAGGAGCGAAAGTTTGACAGACATAGCAACAGTAACTTTTGCAGGCGGGGCTAAGAGGAACAAACTTTCGCGCGGATGGGTAGCAGGCTAATGTGCGGACCACAATTACACAAAATGGATACATTTGCAACTCGCACCTCAAAGGTCTGCGGAGAAACAAAAATATGACGGGTCTAATCAACCAAAAAGTCAACCTAAAAGAAAATATGGCGAAGGGTATCTTGCTCTTGGATTCACGGCAGCGGAGGTGGGGGCAGAGGAGAGACCCCTGTGTGTTCTTTGTCTAAAACGGCTAGCAGCAGACAGCCTGAGACCCAACAAAGTAAAGAGACAACTCGAGACCACACATGATGTCCAATAAATTGTTTTGTTGGGGCGATGGGGGTAGGTGGGCCTTGAGTCTAAAGTGGGGATGACAGAAAAAAAAAAAGTTTGAGAAGCCCTGACCTAATTGTACGGATCTCACTTTAAACGGCAAACCGATCATTTAAATGTTTTCACTTTGAATATGAAACGAGGAGTAAAATGTACAATGTACAATATTATCAATTATTTCACAAGGACATGTTTTAAGGATATTGTACAGTATAATTAAATCTAAAATGAATGTGATCACTTTCAGGATCATTTTATTTTTAGCCAGTAAACAACTGTTATGTACTTTTGAATCGGGTTTTCCCCTTTAAATAACAAAAATTATAGAATTTTACAATATTCATTATTATTAAATATTAAATGTGCCAACTAGTTTTACGGCATACATCATCCCCCCTTTACCCATTTGTTAAAAAGACGAAAGTTGATGCGAACGCCTACGTGCTGTCAGAAAACTAAAAGAAGAAGAATGCCTTTGTGCAATTACTGCTATCCTGGCACAAGTTATAAAACAAACAAAGTTACCAAATTTTTTTTCTGAGGAGACAAAACGAAAAAGAAAGAAAAATAATAAATCAATCAATAAAATGCATCAGTCAAATAGTACAGGCAACTTCGTTAACATGGAGCCACAGACAATTTCATTCAAAAAGTCCCAATTGCTAACATAAAGATACAACAACAAATAAAGGCAAAGAAGGCCTAGTAGGTAATTAAATTTGAGTTTGTTGCGTGGTTGGTCAGTGTGAAACTGCGAAGTATCGCGCTGGTGGGTATTTATTGCTACCACACAAATTTCCAGTAGCTAAAATTAGCATTATTATTCTGATTTGAGCATTGAAAGTAAATTACTAGTTTAGCAGGAACAGATCCAAAGCAGCATTGGTCTAAAATCTCTTGTCTTTTGACCTCACGCAAGCTAGTGAAAGTCGTGCCATTGTTGATCCTTGATTGTCCCTCCCTTTTTCTTTTTTTTTTGAAAACCCGATTCAAAAGTACATAACAGTTGTTTACTGGCTAAAAATAAAATGATCCTGAAAGTGATCACATTCATTTTAGATTTAATTATACTGTACAATATCCTTAAAACATGTCCTTGTGAAATAATTGATAATATTGTACATTGTACATTTTACTCCTCGTTTCATATTCAAAGTGAAAACATTTAAATGATCGGTTTGCCGTTTAAAGTGAGATCCGTACAATTAGGTCAGGGCTTCTCAAACTTTTTTTTTTTCTGTCATCCCCACTTTAGACTCAAGGCCCACCTACCCCCATCGCCCCAACAAAACAATTTATTGGACATCATGTGTGGTCTCGAGTTGTCTCTTTACTTTGTTGGGTCTCAGGCTGTCTGCTGCTAGCCGTTTTAGACAAAGAACACACAGGGGTCTCTCCTCTGCCCCCACCTCCGCTGCCGTGAATCCAAGAGCAAGATACCCTTCGCCATATTTTCTTTTAGGTTGACTTTTTGGTTGATTAGACCCGTCATATTTTTGTTTCTCCGCAGACCTTTGAGGTGCGAGTTGCAAATGTATCCTTTTGTGTAATTGTGGTCCGCACATTAGCCTGCTACCCATCCGCGCGAAAGTTTGTTCCTCTTAGCCCCGCCTGCAAAAGTTACTGTTGCTATGTCTGTCAAACTTTCGCTCCTGCCGAGAAATTTAAAGCCTACAGGAAAAATAAGTAATTTACATTTATTTATACGGCGGATTTCACAGACAGAATCACAAAGTGATTTACAGTGTGTATAGAAAATGAAAGCATAGTAAAAAAAAATCAAAAATAAAAATTTCCTCCCTTTCCTCGCGCCCCACCTGTCATGTCTCTATTCCCCACACTTTGAGAAATGCTGAATTAGGTCAACATTTTTCGACCCGTATGTACAGGTCACCGTGTGCTCGGAGGAAGAGGTAGGACTAAATATAAGTTTTACTTCTTAATATTCCTTTTCAGATCTTGTTGAAAGGTGCAAATGGAACCATGTGATGTTACTTGACGTAAACATGTCTGTAACAAATACATCAAAACCATAGCCGCGTGTGTAATGACTAACATTTACATAACATTTGTAGATGGCATTGCATGTCTTGACTTGTTCTATTCTGTCTTTTGAACGTACAAGTCAATGTCCTTGTTTTTAGTGTGAGGTTTAACTGTTGTGTTTATTTTGTGTCATTGTGAAGTTTTTTGTACCTGAAAATCAGATATCCCGGCCCCCGACAGACACATTTATTTCCTCTATATCTGCTCCCCAGGTCAAAATAATTGCCGAGTGTGACCGTGTGTGACCGTGTGTGACCGTGTGTGACCGTGTGTGACCGTGTGTCTTGGCTACCACTCTTTACCGCATCTCTCCATGAACCCCGAAAAAAACATCCGACCAGGAGCGTTGGGCTGCAGTGCATTGTGGGTAGGCGAGTCTTGTACATGATCATGTTCTGTCGGTTCATTTGCAAAATAAACCAGAGAGCACAACTCAGCTTTGATTACAAAATGAAAGTAAAAATAAGACTGAGAAGATCAAAATAATTGTCAAAGCAGCATCAAAGTTGTTGAAAGAACTATCTTGGTACCGGGTGCAAGCTGTACTACGGAGAGTAGACGTGACGGAGTCATGTTACCACATTCCAACACCCTGTTAATTGTCCGGTGGAATGCCAGAAGTTTGATAGCAACCGAACATGAATTAAAGGGATATATTAAAAATATGAAAACTAAACCACGTATAATTTGTATTCAAGAAACAGGGCTGGAAGCCAAAATTAAACTTTATAATAAAAGGATATATAACGATCGTAAAGATAGGAATGAAGGGTAAAGAGGATGATGTGCCACATTTATCAAGAAGATGTAGTCACGGGTAAAGAAACAGCAGAACCTTTAGCAAAAACATTTGTTAAAGTGCACAGTAATGATAATTTGAGAAATGTGGAAAAACAAAAGAGAGAAAAAACAATGAGTTTAAATATTGGGGAAATGATGGAAGACAACGATAATAGCTTTACCAACACTATGGATATGACATTTTCTTTGAATGAAATGGTTCGAATTTTGAAAAAGGTTAAAAATACGTCACCGGGGAAAGACCTAGCGGGTTATCAAATGATCAAAAACTTAGGTGGCATCGTCAAAGAAGTGGTCTTGAAATGATATGACAGGATATAGAAGAAGGAGAATGACCGGCAGAGGGGAAAATTTGCGGTAACAATTCCAATATGCAAGTCAGGGTAAGACCCGGAAGAGGCAGGAAATTATAAATTTGGGGAAAAGTAATGGAAAAAAAAAAAGATTAATGAAAGACTAGTATATTATTTAGAGTCAAAAGAAATAATCAAAAAACTAACAAAGTGGTAAATAATGTTCAAGACTGGGGAACGGCTTGAGGTTTAAGATTCTCTGTTGGAAAGACAAAAGTCATACATTTTACAAAGACAAAAGTACCAAACAAGCTCCAAATAAAAACTCTAAGGTGAAAATATAGAAAAGGTACAAGTATTTAAATATTTAGGAATATGGTTTGATAAAAATATGAACTAGTCAACCCACATCAGCAAAATAGATTTGATTAGATTAGATTAGATAGTACTTTATTTATTCCTTCAGGAGTGTTCCTTCCGGAAAATAAAAAAATAGGGGAAAAAGTAAAAAGGTGTTAAATATAATGAGGTCTTTGAGGGGTGATGATTGGGGGGCTGATAGGTTAACGTTGAAAACAATACATGTATATATTTATAACTTTAATTCCATCTGTTATTGATTACGGATGCATTATTTACCAATCTGGTTCAAAAACATGACTTGGGAAAATAGACCGGATCCAGTCACAGGCTTTAAGGTTATGTTGTGGAGCTACTACATCAACCCTAGTGCCAGTATTACAAGTAAAAATGAACGAAAAACCTTTGGACAAGAGGAGAGATCAACTCTCAGCAGTTTATCGGGCAACTTTAAAAGGATCCAAGCAAGGATATCCGACTTGTCCAGTGCTACCAATCTGCCAAGAAAAAGAGAAAACAAAAAAGAATAGTTTTGGGTGGATTATAGGAGACATATGTAATAAAGTTAAAATTGACAATATTAAAGTTAGTCCTACAGTACCAATGCCTGCAATACCACCGTGGATGTTTGATAACCCAAAAGAAAACATGCAATTACTAAAGAATAGAAATTTAAATAGTTACCGGATAGAAAAATGGATTGAGATATGATATATACGGATGCATCAAAAACTATATAAAAAAAAATAATAAAGGTAAGAGCTGTAGCAGTTATCCCACAAGGAAACATAGTATTAAATAAAATAATCAGTGATAAACTATCTGTTTTTACGGGGGAATTGGTAGCAATTTATATGGCAGTTAACTGGATAGAGGAAAACAAAGCAAGGAAAGTAGTTGTGTGCTCGCAGTCCAACAGTGCATTGATGAGCATAAAAAAACATAGCATCAGAAACAAGACAAGATTTAGTTTATGAAATAGTTCAGGCAATCTATAGAATAAATAAAGCGGGAGGTGTGGTAACATTTCTTTGGGTTCCTTGGAAGATATTGTAGGATGGAATTCACAACACATAGGATATAAAGCATTATACACGTATTTAAAAAACATTGGGTTAAATAAAAGAATATAGAGTAGGGATCCATCTTGATCCACACTCCATTTCAACCAGAAGGTTGCTTGGCGGAAACAACCGCCCACCTCCGGAATCAGTCCCCGCCCATTCCCCTTAGGCGCGAAATTCATTTGAGCGAAAGACATTAGAGTGAGAGGAGCTCTTTAAAGCTCCTGAGAATCTTAAAAAGCTTACAGAAAACGAGAAAAACTTACAGCGGGTGCCTGTCGGACATTCACCGTCGTTTTCGATGATTTCCCCTCGGAGCAAGGATTCGATGTCTGGAGTCTTTGGCGCAATCAAGCCTTCTCCTCTGCCTGGAACGGCCGTTGACGGACCCGCCAGCTTTAAGGGAGACGAGCGAGCCGGAGATGTAAACGGAAAATCTGTAAGTAAATATATGTATATATGTATTGTATACCGCATGTTTTTTTTCTTGTAAAATGAGAATCATTTGACTCACCAGACTGCGATTGTGTTAAAACGATCGCGTTAGGATCTTACGGCAAATCCTCTATGAAACTAAATAATGAATACACATAATATTAAATAATTTGAAGGTTTAAACACACCTCGATAATCATCTTCCAACTTTGTAAGACCGTTTAAGCAAAGTTCATCGTCTTTCACTTCGTCGTCATCGGCTGGTAAAAAAAAAAAGTATTACAACGTCGTACAAGTGCAATGCTTTTAACGTTTAAATGCTTAAATGGAGTTAAACCAATGTCTAATAACATGGTAAAGCAGAGGTAATGGTGTGTGTGTGTGTGTGTGTGTGTGTGTGTGTGTGTGCGTGTGTGTGTGTGTATGTGTGTGTGTGTGTGTGTGTGCGTGCGTGCGTGCGTGCGTGCGTGTCCTGTTGTTTCAGACGATCATAAACATTTAAACTGTCAGATGGGAAGTCAGTAAAAACTGAACCCTGCTTTGTCCCCCAAACTGACCTGTTGTTTCAAACGACCGTAAAGACCAGTTGCTACGTGACACTGTGTTCTGCGATAGTTTTTTCCATCTGTTTAAATATGTTTTCGTGAGGTATGGAAGTTGTTTCAGACGATCGTAAACATTTAAACTGTCAGATGGGTGGTCACATGCTGCTCAGATGACATTGCTTTCTTAAAAAACTGAACCCTCCTTTGTTCCCTCGTCAGGTCTTAACGATGTGTGCGTACGAATGTGTGTGTGTGTGTGTGTGTGTGTGTGTGTGTGTGTGTGCGTGTGTGCGTGTGTGCGTGTGTGCGTGTGTGTGTGTGTGTGTGTGTGTGTGAAGTGCGTGCGTGTCCACATCTCCACACGTAACAAAAACTTCCCAATCCACGGTAGATAACGATGAAAATATCGAGAAAGGGCTTCCGTCTCTTCTTTCTTTTAGCTGAAATAAGCAGATATCACCCATTTCGTATCTGAATACAAATCCAAAAGATCCCTCCATCCCTAACCCTTCCAAGTCCCATTTCTCACGCAAAGACTCGGTCGGCGGCATCTGAATACGATTTAGAAACACTCGACTTTTTTTGCGGAGCGTCAATGTAAGTTTTATTATTTTTATAAATCGACACAGGCGTTTCACTAATCATGACCGAATCGAACAAAGTCTTTACGCTAACGTATAAAGCTCCAAATAATGACTAAGCCTTACACCGCCCTTTTGTACCCCTCCTCTACGTGTGTGTGTGTGTGTGTGTGTGTGTGTGTGTGAAGTGCGTGCGTGTCCACATCTCCACACGTAACATTCCCAGCCATCAATACATCGAAATCTGGAAGTTGTTTCAAACGATCGTAAACATTTAAACTATCAAATATATGGTCACATGCTGCTCAGATGACATTGCTTTCTTAAAAAACGGAACCCTCCTTTGTTCCCTGTCAGGTCTTAACTCCACCCTCTTCCTGGTTTAACCACTCCCACCGCAGGTCTTAACTCTGCCCTCTTTCTGTTTAAAACTCCACCCTCTTCCTGGTTTAACCACTCCCACCGCAGGTCTTAACTCCACCCTCTTCCGGGGTAAGCCACACCCACTTGACCTTGACATTTGACCCTGACCTTTGACTTTGACCTTTGACTTTGACCTTTAACCTTGACCCCTCATAAATCATTTACCTTTGAACTTGACCCCTCATAAATCATTGACCTTTGATTTATGAGGGGTCATAAATCATTGATTTATGAGGGGTCATAAATCACTTTTTGACAGAAGGTATCCCCTTAACTTCTCTTATCTGCTCTCACTGGGATGCCGACTGATCAGATGTTCATATATTCCTGTTCAAATGAAGAATTCATCATAATTCTCATGAAGGGTTAAAAAAAAATATATATTTTTCCATCTTTCTCACCATCTGTGTGTTTAAGTTAGATGTCATGGTCGACCAACTTCTTGGATTCGGGCCACAACCTTGTACTATTCAGGTGAAAGGCAGGATTTACAATCTAGATTTGACTTTCACCAACTCAGAAGCGATGCAGGAGCTCAGTGTGTCAATATAGCAGCATACATTATTCAGCTCTCTGGTTGGTGGAGCGGCCGTGCCAGCAACTTGAGGGTTCCAGGTTCGATCCCCTTTTCCGCCATCCTAGTCACTGCCGTTGTGTCCTTGGGCAAGACACTTTACCCACCAGCTCCCAGTGCCACCCACACTGGTTTAAATGTAACTTAGTTATTGGGTTTCACTATGTAAAGCGCTTTAAGTCACTAGAGAAAAAGCACTATATAAATATAATTCTCCTCACATCAATGCACCGCTAAAATCGTGTTTTTATCACCTTCGTCTTTTAGTAAAGGCTAAACCGTTTTTATCTTTTAACCTTTTTGAACAAGTCGTGCATACTTTTATTTCAAGTGGCCTGGACTACTGCAATGCACTTCATGCTAACATTAGCCAAAAAGCTCTCTCCCGGTTGCAGTTAGTCCAGAACACGGCAGCACGACTTTTAACAGGGGCCAGGAAACACCAGCATATAACTCCAATTCTTAAGAGTTTGCACTGGCTCCCTGTTCATTTTAGAATTGATTTTAAAACAATGCTGTTTGTTTTTAAATCTTTACATGGACTGGCACCTCAGTATATCTCGGACCTCATCCAAATTTACATTCCTGCGTGCGCTCTGAGGTCCGAGAGCTAGTTCCAGCTCGTGGTGCCCAAGACCAGGGGAGACAGGGCCTTCTCTGTGGTCGGCCCTAAGCTCTGGAACACTCTGCCCCTCCATGTTCAAACTGCTTCCACAGTGGAGTGTTTTAAGTCTCGTCTTAAGACCCACTTTTATTCTTTGGCTTTTAACACTACGTGAGTTGTGTGGTCCTCTGTCCTCTGTTTTTTATACACTTTGATTTCTATTTTACTGTTTTAATTGATTTTACCCTTTAAAATTGTTTTTAGTCATATTTATTTTTATATTTTTTTTATATTGGTTTTATATTTATTTATTTTTTGTTTTGACTCAGTCATTGGTGGAGCATAATATTGTTTTTTAATATTGTTCTTAACATGGCTGTGCAGCACTTTGGAAACGTTCTTGTTGTTTAAATGTGCTATAAAAATAAAGTGGATTGGGTTGGATAAAATTAGTTTGTTTGTGTTAGCGCTTATATTAGCAATTTTGCTTATACTTGGTTAATATTCGGGTCAAAAGATGTAAATGGAGTATTGTTGGAGGTATTTCGATGTTTATCAAGGGAGATTTATAGGCAAAATAGTGTACTACCATTAGCTGCATTGTTAGCCACCATGTACTTGCTGTATTTTATGACTTAGAATACATAAAACAAATTTCTTGTCTTACATTAGTGAATAACAGGGACAATTAACACAAAACAAGTGCACTACTTCTATAATGCCAGTAGACCTTGAGCAAACTTTGTTAGTGGGTTTTAAATAACGTAACCAAATGTTGTCGCCATTGATAGATCCCCGTTTGAATACAAAAAAACCCCCTTCATAATAAATGTGCAGTATTTTTTTCAAATTTTTTTGCCCGGGCAAAAAAACACTAACAAAAGACTGGCAACCCACCTTTGGGTCACGACCTACCAGTTGAGAATCCCTGCATTGGAAAAGTTAGAACTACAAATTATGCCTTTACAGAGATAATAATACTCAAATTTGATTGACACTGTCAGAGAAGTATAGTGGATTCAAAAACCATGTTTTTTGTGCACCATTTTACCTCTGGAATTATGGATTCAAAGTTCAACTTCTCTTTGGACAAGAACATTTTCTATAATGAATTTGTATATTTTTCATTGTTCTATGAAATGTTTTCTTTTTATTTGCAAAGCAGCATTTCAGCAACACAAATTATATGTGTATAAAAAACTTCAGATATCAATGTAAAATACAACAGAATTAAAATACACCATAACAGTATAGATAGGCTTATTCATGTTGTCTTTACATTTGTATTGAGACAAGTTGACTTTTTACAGTCACTGTATGAACTGAATATTTAATATGGTGGTCGTATTGTGCATCATACTGAGAGCTGTTTCAATATGTCACCACTCTCATGTAGGACTTGAACATGAGGTGTTGATGACCATTATGACTACAACTATTCAAGAAAAGGGGCATTCCCAGTTTTAATAGGTGTAGTCATATACTGACGTTTTCTTCCCAAACACCTGGTGTATTTCATCTTATGTGCCGCCTGTACTGTTGATGCTGTACAAAACAATACTACCAAATATATTTCTTGACCTGCTTATGGAAATGTTTACTGCACTTTGCAAATGTGCCATAAGTGAATGTAAGTATCTTGTAGAATTCAACTATTCACTTTGTCACGTCACCTAGCCCACAGATGTTGCACAACATAAATAGGAAATGCTTGCTTGAAACTATCAATGTGCAAGTCATACCATCCCCGCTGCAAGTGTTGTGCAACAAAACAATCGCGGTGCAGAGCAAGTGTCTTTGTCATGTTCGCCTTTCACCTCAAAGTAAACAACTGCCTACAAAGGAAGAGAAAGAATGGCAACAGCAAGTCAGTTTTTCTAGCACATATATTGGAAACTTTCTACTACTAAATTATTTGGAATAATCAACATACTGTTATGTACAAACCCCGTTTCCATATGAGTTGAGTAATTGTGTTAGATGTAAATATAAACGGAATACAATGATTTGCAAATCATTTTCAACCCATATTCAGTTGAATATGCTACAAAGACAACATATTTGAATTTCAAACTGATAAAAATAAATTTTGTTGTTGCAAATAATCATTAACTTTAGAATTTGATGCCAGCAACATATGACAAAGAAGTTGGGAAAGTTGGCAATAAATACTGATAAAGTTGAGGAATGCTCATCAAATACTTATTTGGAACATCCCACAGGTGTGCAGGCTAATTGGGAACAGGTGGGTGCCCTGATTGGGTATAAAAGCAGCTTCCATGAAATACTAAGTAATTTACAAAAAAGATGGGGTGAGGGTCACCAATTTGTAAGCAAATTGTCGAACAGTTTTATAACAATATTTGTCAAGGAGCTATTGCAAGGAATTTAGGGATTTTACCATCTACGGTCCGTAAAATCATCAAAAGGTTCAGAGAATCTGGAGAAATCCATGCACGTAAGCGATGATATTACGGACCTTTGATCCCTCGGGCGGTACTGCATCAAAAACCGACATCAGTGTGTAAAGAATATCACCAGATGGGCTCAGGAACACTTCATAAAACCACTGTTAGTAACTACATTTGGTCGCTACGTCTGTAAGTGCAAGTTAAAACTCTACGATGCAAAGCAAAAGCCATTCATCAACAACACCCAAGAACGCTGGACTGATGCAAAGTGGAAAAGTGTTCTGTGGTCTGACGAGTCCACATTTCAAATTATATTTGGAAACTGTGGACGTGGTGTCCTTCGGAAAAAAGAGGAAAATAACCATTCGGATTGTTATAGGCGCAAAGTTCAAAAGCCAGCATCTGTGATGGTATGGGGGTGTATTAGTGCCCAAGGCATGGGTAATGTGTAGGCACCATTAATGCTGAAAGGTACATACAGGTTTTGGAGCAACATATGTTGTCATCCAAGCAACGTTATCATGGACGCCCCTGCTTATTTCAGCAAAACAATGCCAAACCACGTGTTACAACAGCGTGGCTTCATAGTAAAAGAGTGAGGGTACTTTCCTGGCCCGCCTGCAGTCCAGACATGTCTCCCATCGAAAATGTGTGGCGCATTAAAATACGACAACAAGACCCTGGACTGTTGAACAACTTAAGCTGTACGTCAAGCAAGAATGGTAAAGAATTCCACTTTCAAAGCTTCAACAATTACTTTCCTCAGTTCCCAAACATTTATTGAGTGCTGTTAAAAGAAAAGGTGATGTAACACAGTGGTGAACATGCCCTTTCCCAACTACTTTGGCACGTGTTGCAGCCAAAAAATTCAAAGTTAATTATTATTTGCAAAAAAAAAAAGTTAATGAGTTTGAACATCAAATATCTTGTCTTTGTAGTGCATTCAATTGAATGTGGGTTGAAAAGGATTTGCAAATCATTTTATTCCGTTTATATTTATATCTAACACAATTTCCCAACTCATATGGAAACATGGTTTGTACACGGCTGCAGAAGGAGATGTAATATCATTTGAAGTTAAAATGGGAGGACAGTACTTGAACACCTCTCACTACCGAGCATACAGTATACTCAAAATACTGTAATTTATGTCACTACATGACCATTGCTGGAGAAATACTATACAGAAACACGTTTACGCACTACTTTGCAATGAATCACATAAACAGTGTTCAAAACAGTTTTTTTCTGGTGCATTTAAAAATCAATAAACCCGCATCAGCAATTAAAACATATCTTATGTGGTACTGTCAAAATTAAAATTGCAAAAAACATATTAGTAGCTCTGAGCTGCCACCTTATCGTGGTAGAGGAGTTTGTGTGTCCCACTGATCCTTCCATGCCCCCTGGTAGGGTCTTCCAAGACAAACAGGTCCTAGGTGAGGGATCAGACAAAGAGCAGCTTGAAGACTTCTATGGAAATATAAAAACCGAGACTCAATTTCAACTCGCCCGGACGTGGGTCACCGGGTTCCCCCATTTGAGCCAGGCCCAGAGTTGGGGCACGATGGCGAGCACCATGGGGCCTGGCCGGGCACAGCCCGAATAGGCAACGTGGGTCCCCCCTCCAATGGGCTCACCACTCATGGGAGGGGCCATAGAGGTTGGTGCGTTGTGAACTGGGCGGGAGCCGAAGGCAGGGCACCTGGTGGTCCGATCCTCAGCTACATAAACTAGCTCTTGGGACGTGGAATGCGACCTCGTTGGAGAAGAAACAGCCTGAGCTAGTGCGCGAGGTGGAGAAGTTCCGGCTGGATATAGTCGGACTCACTTCGACGCACAGCAACGGCTCTGGAACCAGTTCTCCCGAGAGGGGCTGGACTCTCTTCCACACTGGCGTTGGACACAGTGAGAGGCGGGGGGCTGGGGTAGCAATTCTTCTTGCCCCCCGGCTCAAAGCCTGCATGTTGGAGTTCAAACCAGTGGACAAGAGGGTAGCTTCCATCCGCCTTCGGCCAAAATGAGTTTCCTCCACCAGGTGGCTCTCCCTTAGAGATAGGGTGCGAAGCTCTGCTAACCGAGAGGAGCTCAAAGTAAAACCGGTGCTTCTCCACATCGAGAGGAGCCAAATGAGTTGGTTCAGGCATCTGTTTAGGATGTCACCCAAACGCCTAACTAGGAAGGAGTTTAGGGCACGTCTGACCGGTAAGAAGCCACGGGGAAGACCCAGGACACGTTGGGAATACTATGTCTCCCGGCTGGCCTGGGAACACCTCGGGATCCCCTGGGAGGAGCTGGACGAAGTGGATAGGGAGAGGAAAGTCTGGGCATCTCTGCTTCGGCTGCTGCCCCCGCGACACGACCTCGGATACATGGAAGAAGATGGATGGATGGATATTAATAGTGAAAAAATTAAGGAATAAAATATTTGAACTCACACTGTGTAGAACACATTCGATACCGCATAAGCCAGTGGTACCCCTTGTCGTCAAATGATTCAAGTGAAAGTGACGGGCGTTTCCCCATTTCATCGCCGAAATAGCTGAGATTGCTTCCGGGGTTGGCCGACATCGTCTCACAAGATATAGTTTCTCTTTAAATATCCTTTTTGAAAAAGGACTTGCATATACATATATATATATATATATATATATATATATATATATATATACATATATATATATATATATATATACATATATATATATATATATATATATATATATACATATATATATATATATATATACATATATATATATATATATATATATATATATATATACATATATATATATATATATATATATATATATACGTATATATATATATATATATATATATATATATATATATATACATATACATATATATATATATATATACATATATATATATATACATATACATATATATATATATATATATATATATATATATATATATATACATATATATATATATATATATATATATATATATATATATACGTATATATATATATATACATATATATATATATATATACATATATATATATATATATATATATATATATATATATATATATATATATATACATATATATATATATATATACATACATATATATATATATATACATGTATATATATATATATATATATATATACATATATATATATACATGTATATATATATATATATATATATATACATATATATATACATACATATATATATATATATATATATATATATATATATATATATATATATATATATATACATATATATATATATATATATATATGTGTACACATACACACATATATACATTATATATATATATATACATATACATATATATATATACATATACATATATATATATATATATATATATATATATATATATACACACACACATACACTTATTCGGGTGTTACCATTTAGTGGTAAATTGTACGGAATATGTACTGAACTGTGCAATCTACTAATAAAAGTATCAATCAATCAACCAAAAATAACATTCAGAAAGACAATTTTAGAGAAAAAATACAACCTTAAAAAGGATTTTTAAAAACCTTCCTCTTCTTTCCTGACAATTTAAATCAATGTTCAAGTATTTTTTATTTTATTTTTGTAAAGAATAATAAATACATTTTAATTTAATTCTTTATTTTAGCTGCTGTTTTTTCGACAAAAAATATTCGTGAAATATTTCTTCAAACTTATTATGATTAAAATTCCAAAGAATTATTCTGGCAAATCTAGAAAATCTGTAGAATCCAATTTAAATCTTATTTCCAAGTCTTCTGAATTTCTTTTAAAATTTTTGTTCTGGAAAATCTGGAAGAAATAATTATTTGTCTTTGTTAGAAATATAGCTTGGTCCAATGTGTTGTATATTGTAATAAAGTGCAGATTGGATTTTAACCTATATAAAACATGTCATAAAAATTCTAAAATTAATCTTAATCAGGAAGAAATACTAATGATGTTCCATAATTAATTTTTTTAAATTTTTTCAAAAAGATTCGACTTAGCTAGTTTTTCTCTTTATTTTTTTCGGTTGAATTTTGAATTTTAAAGAGTCGAAATTGAAGATAAACTATGTGTCATAATTTAATTTTCATTTTTTTTGGTGTTTTTTCCTCTTTTAAACCGTTCAATTAAGTGTTCTTTTTTCATCATTTGTACCCTTCAAAAAAACCTTCCGTAAAAGGAAAAATAAATGTATGACGGAATGACAGACAGAAATACCCATTTTTTTTAATTTATATAGATTTATTTATTAAAGGTAAATTGAGCAAATTGGCTATTTCTGGCAATTTATTTAAGTGTGTATCAAACTGGTAGCCCTTCGTATTAATCGGTAACCAAGAAGTAGCTCTTGGTTTCAAAAAGGTTGGTGACCCCTGAACTAAAACAAAAAATACAAATACGGACTAACTGCGCCCCCAGCTGGCTGCAAAGAGGCACGTGAGGCGTAACTTGCTCCTTGAACGTTTAATGGCAAAATAACACAACAAACTTAAAATATTTACAACACTTGGTGACATGTGAACACCATCTTCTGTACAGAGAAATTTACATGCAAAAGTAAAAATGAAGTCATCTTACAACATTCAAATGGACATTGCCGCATTGTCAGTGTATTAAAAAAGAAGAAATGAAACAGTCACGTGACTGACGGTTACATCTGGGCTGGTCCTCTCTGTACAATTTTACATCACCAGCAAAGAAGTTGCCTTTTTACTGAGTCATTTCTTTTAGAGATGATTTTACTCAATCCGATTGTATTTTAAGGAACTCAGAAGCACAGAGATAAATAAAAAATACTGTAGATCTATTTCCTTAAATTAGTTGGGTAGATTTAGTGTTTTATTTTGAGCCATTACACGAGAGCGGATATTTAGGAAAAGGGAAATGTTGTCTCTTATTTTCCAAACTATTGCTTGGAATTGAAAACACAGAGCAAGCAAGGTGAAGTCCAGCTTTTCCTCAGCGATTTAACCATTATGAAAACAGTAATAAATAAAAAAAAAAATACTACGCAAACTTTTAAGTTTACTCTGCGCTCTTTAAGTTAGCATGACAAATCATAATAATAATACTGGAAATCAAAGCATCGACAACTTTGGTATTGTTACGGAAACATAATGACGAAAAATGAAAGCGTAAGTGCCTGATTCTTTTTTTAATAGATACACATTTCATACATTTTTGCGCCCATGCTTCAATGGGGTTTTGCAGATATTAATACTGAACTTAATACAAAAAGAGTTAACACAATACAGACGTCTATCGCAGTACCAGGTACGCACAGTACATGCTTTTTTGTCTTCAAAGAATACAGCTACAACACAAGTCTTCATAAATAGTTGCATTCATGTTAAAGCTGCAACATTGCACATGGGAACCGACGCGGGATGAGCGCACGTCTACGTTTGTTCGTCGCTAACATCCTGCAAACAACGGCAGACCTTTTTTCAGTGGAAACGAATGACAAACCAAATTGATTTATTTACAAATAAGGCGGACGTAGGCGGAGATCATAGAAGCTTTTTGTTGGTTTAGTTTGTGCTGGAGACGACAACACGCACTATTGCACTCAAAGTAACGACGATGGAAAACAAGGTTTGGCCTACGCGGTGCTGGGAGCACAAGCGGACCTCCTTATTGGGCGCCACTCGGCTTTCACTTTGTCCTCAGACGAACTATAGAGCCTTTGTTTCAACAAAAGGTCGAGCATGTTTGTTGCCTAACTGTACACAGTTTGACTTACAAAAAGTAATCTCTTTTTACAAAAACAGCCTTCTCTTGTGGTCAACTAAAAGCAGCCTGACTATACAGTTTTCTATTTCCTCTTTGTAACGCTATCCGACCTGCAAGAGAAGCCTGGTCTTCATGCCAAGTCGGGGTTGGACATCTCGCACGGATGCCAACAGTTTGTTGTGCGGTACGCCAAAGTTTGGGAGGGAAGGGTTTATCAGCAGATGTCAATCAGTCAGTCAGCAGCAGCTTGTGGATCGGCGAGGGTGAATGTTATCAGTGTGGAAGAAGAGCAGGCGAGGTACTTTCCTGTCACATGTGGTTGAGCAGGCGGCTGTGAAGGAAGGCCTTCAAGGTCCCGATGGGCCGTATGTCGTTCTGGTGTTTCCGTCTCTCGATGAACGAAATGAGTCTGGACGTGTCCAGGTGTGATGCGCTGTGGTGCTGCGAAGACGGTGTACGCGGCTGCGTGGCGTACCTGCCGTCCCGGTCCGTCCCTCCCGGAGGGCGGAGCCAGGGGTCCTGTAGGCAGTATGTCGCAGACGGCCGCCGGTCGGACTCTCCCTGCAGCAGCAGGCACACAAAATCGCGGGCGGCCGCGCTCACGCCTTCGAAGTAGTCCTCTGGGAAGCTGAAGTCCAGGCGGCAGATGTTCAAACACGTCTCCTCCAGACTCTCGTCCAGGAAAGGCGATGCGCCACTCAGCACGACATAAGTCAACACACCTGCAAGTCATACGTGCACCAAAATGAGTACAGCGGTCCGTCAACTTAGGAATGTTTTGAGATAAGAACTGTCGCTAAGATAATTCTTATGCTTTAAAGGGGAACATTATCACAATTTCAGAAGGGTTAAAAACAATAGAAATAAGTTCCCATTGGCTTATTTTATTTTTTGAAGTTTTTTTATAAATTTTACCCATCCAGGAATATCCCTAAAAAAAGCTTTAAAGTGCCTGATTTTCGGTATCTGTGAAGCCATCGTCCATTTTCCTGTGACGTCATCCAGTGATGCCAATACAAACAACATGGTGGATAGCACAGCAAGATATAGCGACATTAGCTCGGATTCAGACTCGGATTTCAGCGGCTTAAGCGATTCAACAGATCACACATGTATTGAAACGGATGGTTGGGAGTATGGAGGCAGATAGCGAAAACGAAATTGAAGAAGAAACTGAAGCTATTGAGCGAATGGCTATTGACGCTATTCGGCCATGTTTGCCTTAGCATCGCCGGTAAAATGTGCAGACCAACGATCGTAAGTTTCGCATCTTGTGACGATGGAGCAACTTAATTATATATTTTTTTAACCGATTTCCGAACTCTAAATGGGTAAATTTTGGCGAATTAAACGCTTTTCTATTTATCGCTCTCGGAGCGATGACGTCAGAACGTGACGTCACCTAGTAATAAAGCTGCCATTTTCTCAAATACATTACAAACACCGCGTCTCAGTCTGTTATTTTCCGTTTTTTCGACTATTTTCTGGAACTTTGGAGACATCATGCCTCGTCGGTGTGTTGTCGGAGGGTGTAACAACACTAACAGGGAGGGATTCAAGTTGCACCACTGGCCCAAAGATGCGAAAGTGGCAAGAAATTGGGCGAAATTTGTTCAAAATACGAGAGTGTGGGGAAAGCCGATGAAATGGTCAGTCGTTTGTTCCGCACACTTTACTAACGAAAGCTATGCTACTACAGAGATGGCAAGATTATTTGGATATCCTGCGACACTCAAAGCAGAGCAGATGCATTTCCAACGATAAAGTCAAAGAAATCTGCCGCCAGACCCCCATTGAATGTGCCGGAGTGTCTGCACATTTTACCTGCGGTGCTAAGGCAGACATGGCACAGAGATGTATGGATAACCTGCAGATGCATTTCCAATGATAAAGTCAACGAAATCACAAGGGTGAGTTTTGTTGATGTTGTTGACTTATGTGCTAATCAGACATATTTGGTCGCGGCATGACTGCCAGCTAATTGATGCTAACATGCTATTTAGGCTAGCTTCATGTACATTTGTAGCTATATTTGCATCCAGCGTTTCCCTCCACCCACATTTAATGCCAAACAAACACTTACCAATCGACGGATTTAAGTTGCTCCAGTGTCACAAGATGCGAAACTTACGATCGTTTGGTCTACAGATTTTACCGGCGATGCTAAGGCAAACATGGCCGAATAGCGTCAATAGCTATTCGCTCAATAGCTTCAGTTTCTTCTTCAATTTCGTTTTCGCTATCTGCCTCCATACTCCAACCATCCGTTTCAATACATGTGTGATCTGTTGAATCGCTTAAGCCACTGAAATCCAAGTCTGAATCCGAGCTAATGTCGCTATATCTTGCTGTGCTATCCACCATTTGTTTGTATTGGCGTCACTGGATGACGTCACAGGAAAATGGACGGTTGCTTCACAGATAGCGCAAATCAGGCACTTTAAAGCTTTTTTTAGGGATATTCTCAGATGGGTAAAATTTTGAAAAAAACCCTTGACAAGTCGCCACCTCATCACAGGGCCAACACAGATAGACAGACAGCATTCACACTCACATTCACACACTAGGGCCAATTTAGTGTTGCCAATCAACCTATCCCCAGGTGCATGTCTTTGGAGGTGGGAGGAAGCCGGAGTACCCGGAGGGAACCCACGCATTCACGGGGAGAACATGCAAACTCCACACAGAAAGATCCCGGGCCTGGGATTGAACCCAAGACTGCAGGACCTTCGTATTGTGAGGCAGACTTACTAACCCCTCTTCCACCGTGAAGCCCATACTATGCCTTACAAATCCCAATTCGATTAAAATATGGAAGACATTAGCGTAGTACAATTATTTTGACTTACACGTGTACTTTTCTGACAGAAAATTCTGTGTTGTAAAGACAGACAGACCTAAGCTCCACATGTCAGACATCAGCGAGGCAGGCTGACCCAGGACCAGCTCAGGGGCTGAGAACTCTGGGCTCCCCACGAGAGGATGGATGTGGGAAGAAGGCGGGTTGAGCTGAACAGCGTCGCCAAAGTCCGTGAGCTTCACCACAGGCTGGGAGGAGACTTGTTCCACCACGATGTTCTCAGGCTAGAAAGAAAAAACATGACAAATGTGCTACACTTCGGACTCATTGCTTATTGAACATTGTTTGCGAAGATGTGAGAGATGTGTTTACTTTGAGGTCCAGGTGTGCTATCCTCCAGCCATGCAGGTATTGCAGCGCTTCAAGAATATCTCGAAGGTACAGCGCCACTTTCTCCTCCGTCAGGTTCCCCCAGCTCACAACGTAGTCCAGGAAACGTCCCTGGTCGGCCCTGAACACAGCAGCCAATACATTATTAGTACGTCGGTTTTTCATAAAACCCACATTTTGTATGATTTGGTTTACAACAAAGGTGTTGCCGTGATTTTCGTCTTGATTATCAAAAAGCCAAACATTGTACGTAACAAACTCGTCCGTCTGCCCTCGCAAATATTCCGCAGAATTAAGAGGCCTAACAAAAAATCTCACTCATTGGTGACTCAATCTTTGGGCTTTAGTTTATTGAGTATGATTGCAAAGCATGACACCATGGGGCCAAAGGAAGTTGCAAGTGCACTGCAAAAACTGAAAGCCAAGTAATATTAAATATCTCAAATAAGGATGATATTTGCCTATTTTCTGTCTGGTAAGATAATTGTTCTCACTAAACAGATTTTATGTTAGAGTGTTTTACTTGTTTTAAGTGTTTTGGTCCTTAATGATCTCAGTAAGATATTAAAGCTTGTAGCTGAGATTTTATGACCTATATTGAATAAAACATGCTTGAAACTAGAATATCAACTGATGCAAAGCTGTGTTATCAACACTCAATGGTATGAAAATACTTTTTTAAAACAATAATTTCTTACTTCAAGCATGAAAAAAAAATCATGATGCCGAGCGCGTATCATTATGTCAAGATAATGGCACTAGCATTTACTTAATTTAAGAATATTTTTCAACATATTGAGCAAAAAGTGCACTTGTTATTAGTGAGAATATACTTATTTTAAGGTATTTCTGGGTTCACTGAGGTTAGCTAATTTTACTTGTTTTGGAAAGTCTTGACAAGCCGAATTTTCTTGTTCTCTTGGGAGATAATTTTGCTTAGTTCAAATAAAATAACCCTCATTTTTGTATTTTTTTTCTTGTTTTTGAACACTGACTTTTTGCTCTGTGAAAGCTTTGATAAATAAGGTGAGAAACACCATTGCATTCATAAAATAACTTGCAGCAAAGTACAAAGGGGTTAATGTCTCCTCTTTCCTCTCCACTCCTTGTTGTCTTTGCCAACAAATCTTTTAATAAATGTAAACGTAATGTTAAATGTTAATTTGTCATTTAAATGTATTCTTCACTGTTTTATACAACTGTAATTGTTAAGGGGTACCCTGATGCAACTTTTTCACTTACGACATTGGGGCCATATTGGCTGACACCAATATTAATCAAATACCATATTAGGACAAATCATAGTACTAAATGTTTTTACTATTTTGTCAAAAATGTTTGATCAACTGAAATTACTCAGAACCATGGTGTATGTGAAAAACACTCACCTTATGGCAGATTTATACTTCTGAACTAAAGAGATTTGTTTTTGACGTAGTGGTCACAATATTAAATTAAATTCATGACAGTATGTTAAATGATGCGGACACGTTTGTTAGTGGATACTTTTTATTGCGCTTCTGCTTTGGAGATTTTGTATCTGTAAGTAATATGCAACTATAATTATTTGGTACTTGTTTAAATTGACAGATGTCATGTTTTTGGCAGCAATATTGTTCAATTAAAGATGCTTAATAAAGTTTGCCTAGCTAGTGTGCTTTTGTGTGCTGATCTGCTGTGTAGCTGCTAGCTCCCAGTAGCCAATAGCTTACTGAATAGAATAGAATAGAATGGAATAGAATAGAAAGTACTCTATTGATCCCTGGGGGAAATTCAGCAATGTGTTTACTGTGTTTACTTTATGTGAAAGACTTGACTAAAAAACAAGAAAAGGCCAACTTTGTGTGGTTATTGGAGGACATTTAAATGTTGACTGGCTGTCCAGCTTTGCACAATTAAATACACTGCAGGACTGCTTGTATCGGAGTGGTTCAAGTTTCACTCAAAGTTTCAGCTAAAAGGCAAGTCTGACTTCTGTCCGATTGTATCACGGAAAAATTGCAGTTATAAACCATCACAATGTACTCCAACTGGCATCAACTTGTTTATGATCTAGTATCCATCCATCCATCCGTCCATCCATTTTTTACTGCTTTTCCCCCTATATACCATAAACAAAACCAAAAACAAAATCACATTCAACTAAACAAATCTGTGCTTTAAAATAAATTCCATGTGTAAAAAAATGTCATAGCTACATCAAAATTGGATATAATATTTAGCCCTTAGTTAACATTTACAATCACACAAACATGTTTCAAATATTATTTTGTATGCATAAAACAACGTTGGAAGCGTATCTCGTGGAACCTTGATTTATAAACCCCCACACTGTATAAACGTTTTGATTTACGAAACACAAACCAAATAAAAATAGGCTTTGGTGTACAAACCTCGTCTCAGTGTACGGACGTTACATCCACCTATGCGTCCCAGCGAAGCCATTTTGTGCTCGGCAGAACATCCATCATGGGCGGGATGATCGATTGCCGCTCTTTATTCAGTGCTGCTGTTAGCTACGGCGTGTGTCTTCTAAGTGTTTTTTTTAGCTTTTTCACAATGTTTTCTATGTTTGCTACCTCAGAAACCAATAGAAAAGTGTTGTTTGAAACATTCAGCAAGTATCCACAGCGTTGTCGACAATGCCTTTCCCCATTCCCCCTCTTCCTCTGCACGCAAAGAAGATTAACCAACAAACTATTTTTTTTAAATTCTAATCATTGTGGAAACCTGGCTTTTAAAGTTAAGGAGTTTCGTAATTTAAAACGATTCGCACCACAGGGCTAGTGACAGTGTGTGCGTATATTGGCAGCGTGGCTGCATATGAGGATGGGTCAGCGAGTTGTTATTAAATAGAAAGTTGATCATCACCCCTTTGTTACTTTTGCTGTACAATACTGTAAATCGTTTGTATTGTGTTAAAAGTCTACAAACTTTTACTAAAATACGGACTTTGGTCAAGGATGGAACCCATTAGTAATGTCTACATTGTTTCTTATAAAGAAATTTGCTATACAATGAAAACTTTTCTTTTTACAAACCCTGTTCAAGAACCAATTATGTTTGTAAACCGAGGTTGCAGTGTATACAGCGGAAGTACTTACATCTCTAGTATCAGGACATAGCTGCTTGTCGTCTCGTACGTGTCCAGCAAGCGGACCAGGTTGGGATGATCCACCGTCTGAAGGAGTCGGATCTCCTGCAGCACCTGTTCCCGACGCAGAAGCTTCTTGTTGACGTGTTTCGCCGCCACCGTCCATTTGCTCCCTCGCTGGTCGCACCGCTTGGTCACCGAGAAGCGGCCTCTGCAAAGTGCAGCAACACTTTATACTGCATTTCTATGGAATACAACGTGGATACTGACAGTCTAATGGTTTTGATTATCGAATTCGTACCTTCCGAGTTCAGAGATATCGGTGTAGTGGGACTCAAAACCACGCTTCCAGACGGCACTGCTGTTATCATCAGGAGTTCCTGAGAAAGTACAAAAGGTTTAGTAAGGACACAAACAACAAACAAGCACAGCCATTGATGGCCATGTCGTCACCACCTTCTGAGCTATTAGGAAGGGGCGCTGGTCAATAAGGTGTTTCTTTTGGTTCACACCAATAAAGGCTCACCTGACACTCTGAGGCTGGCATTGGAGGTGACAGAACCTGCCGCGTTCATAGCGACACAGGTGTACGTGCCGCTGTCCTCGTCAGACACCGCCAGGATACACAGAGTCGCCTCTCCTGTCTCACTGCAGAAACACACAAGTATTTCATCTCTTTTTCAGCTCATTGGTCGGTGCCATCTGAGCTGCACAGAATATATGACACACTGCCACATCATCAATAAATAGGAACATGTAAGCTAATTTTTAACTACAACACAGGTGTCAAACTGGGGGCAACAAAAATCAATGTGCCTGACTTTCAGCAAATAAAAACCCTGACTAACTTCAGCATCATTGCTTGCTTACTTATGTTGTCCATCGAATCCGATGACGAAAACCAGGGAGTATTTGTCATACATATACTCCCTGAGTGTACTTCAATCCACACTAGAAGCCACAGTGGTATAGGATGCTTTAATAGAAGGAATAGTTTAATTTAGGAAAGGACACCAACGACAACTATTAAACCCTGTCTTTGGAAAATAACACAATAAAGATTCATGACAACACAGTCAAAAGTCAGAATTGTAATGACAACAAGGAATACTGGAAGGGGAAACGCTTACTCCTCAGGCGCATGGTCAGACTTCCGGATTCTGCAGAAGACTCCCGGGAATTGCCCCGGTCTACAAACACCCCAACTGAAGTTGCAAATCTCCAGCATTCTGTTTTTTTTAAGTGCAAATAAAAAATTGCAGCTTTTGCTCGGATGTTAAAACGATGACAAGGAGACGGTCAAGCCACAATATCTTTATTAAAACGGACCAAAACAACATCCACAGCTGTCTCAGCGTCCACACAAAACTGCTCTCTACCTCAGCTTCCCTGAGCTCACCTATTACGGCACATTTAGGGACTCTAGTCCTGTCGGAAAATAGAATTATTAAAGCAGAAACGAACTAACACAAACACGTACATTTTTGAAAAATGCACATTTTCTCCACATCAGTTTTAAAAAAAGTAAATCCACAGAAAAATACATTCACAGGCTGCCATGCACATTTTTTCCAAGCCAAAAAAGCAACCAGAGATGACTAGAACATAACATGTACTAGTCAGAGTAGTCCGGGAGACAACATGAATGTTTTTTTTTAACACTCAAGTATATACAGTATCGGAGACTTTTTCATCATTTCAGATACATTTTTGCTCAATTGAGATGATCCCCGCAGGTTGTGGGAATATACCTTATACCCTCAAACTGCAAGGGACTGCAGATGGAAATTAGCCTTTGGCTTGAATCTGGCACATATACATTTGATATGTTCATTGATGTGCATTGTTTCATACAACAAAGATAGAACAAAATATCAGGAGTTTTAATGTAATGTACTGTATAAGAAAAGGCAATTTGGTGTTTCTGGTGGGACAGCTGAAATTTAACCTCTTAAAGGCCTAATGAAATGCAATTTTCTTATTTAAACGGGGATAGCAGGTCCATTCTATGTGTCATACTTGATAATTTCGCGATATTGCCATATTTTTCCTGAAAGGATTTAGTAGAGAACATCGACGATAAAGTTCGCAACTTTTGGTCGCTAATAAAAAAGCCTTGCCTGTACCGGAAGTAGCAGACGATGTGCGCGTGACGTCACGGGTTGTAGGGCTCCTCACATACTCACATTGTTTACAATCATAGCCAGCAGCAGCTAAAACTATTCGGACCGAAAAAGCGACAATTTCCCCATTAATTTGAGCGAGGATGAAAGATTTGTGGATGAGGAAATTTAGAGTGAAGGACTAGTAAAAAAAAAAAGGAAAAAAAAAGGAAAAAAGGCGATTGCAGAGGGAGCGATTCAGATGTTTTTAGACACATTTACTAGGATAATTCTGGGAAATCCCTAATCTGACTATTGTGTTGCTAATGTTTTAGTGAGTTGAATAGTACCTAAAAGTCGGACGGGTGTGGCCACGGTAGTGTTGATGCCAGAGTCTCCGAGGGAAGTCACGGCAGCTGCAGCAGGACAGAAGCTCCACTGATCTCCGGTAAGAGCCGACTTATTACCACAATTTTCTCACCGAAAACTGCCGGTTGACATGTAGTCGGGATCCATGTTCGCTTGACCGTTCTGATCCATAGCAAAACTTCACCTCCGGGAATTTTAAACAAGGAAACACCGTGTGTTTGTGTGGCTAAAGGCTAAAAGCTTCCCACCTCCATCTTTCTACTTTGACTTCTCCATTATTAATTGAACAAATTGCAAAAGATTCAGCAACACAGATGTCCAGAATACTGTTTGATTATACAATTAAAGTAGACTACTTATAGCTTGGATATGGCTGGAAAATAATGTCCGCTACAACACGAGACGTCAAACGCACGCGTCATCATACCGCGACATTTTCAACACGACACTTTGCGGGAAATTTAAAATTGTAATTTAGTAAACTAAAAAGGCCGTATTGGCATGTGTTGCAATGTTAATATTTCATCATTGATATATAAACTATCAGACTGCGTGGTCGGTAGTAGTGGGTTTCAGTAGGCCTTTAAGGACCAAGATGTTTGTTTACATGCTTTTTTTTCTTTCTCTTTGCTATTTGGGCGTATTAGACCCAAATTAGAAAAAAAATAAGAATCATCTTTTTATATGATGTACTTATTACAATAGTAACAAATGTGTACTTCATGTTTAGTGAAATGCTGTTTCTTATTTTTACACTTTTTTTTCCCAAATTCTATTGTGTTATACTCTTCTGACACCACCAGATGGCAGTATAAGTGTCCACATAAGGGTCATAAGACCCCAATTCAGTAGTGTACACAATTTTGGAAATAAGAGCTAAAAGTTGTTGTCCACGCATGTGGCCAACTAAGCCTTTAGTTTATGTGGCCTACTAGCAAATGTGTCACAGATCGGTGTTTGGGACCACTGATCTAAAGTGTGCTTTGAATTTTGGCTCCCTGTGCGATTAAGTTTTGACACCCCTGATATAGAAAGGGGAAACAAAATTAGATAATTCTGAAAAAAAAAAAAAAAGTATCCCCATGTGATTCCAATCACACAGAAGTAGTCAAACATATTATTTTACCTGTAGGTGATGCTGCACTGTTCGTTGTTGCCAAGAGTGTCGTTGTCTGGCCCTCGCCAGGTGATGGCAGCTCGGGGTCGACCACTCACTCTGCACCTCAGAGTAACAATGTCGCCACTCTCGCATGTTACATCGCTAAGTGGGATGAGGAACTCTGGAGGAGCTGCAAGGGAGAATTATAGGAGGCAGAAAAAACAACAACTTGTTAATCAATTGAAAGTACATTTTTGTTGAATCATACATTGGAATCCATACAGGCGAATGCCCGGGCCGTCATATAAAGGTTTGTTTATTCTTTAGCCTGCTTGTGACGCCATACCAGAATGATATCAGGGTTACCAAAAGTATATCATAACACAGGTGTTTGTTTTGGCTACTCAGTTCTGTATATCTAAGTCAGCAATATGTTGACTAAAATAAAAGGAAAATGGAACAAAACAATTGTTAACCTCGTTTTACACTTGCATGAGACAATTCGGAACAATAAAAATTGTGTTAAAAATTTAAAAATGTTAATTAAAATATTGGCGGCACATTTAGAGCATGTTTTATTGTTGCTTTGGGAATTATCTAAAAAAATGAACAAGAGGCTGACTGTGTCCCGGAATAGAAATGTGTCTTCAAGGTAGTTACAAGTTTTACACACACATTCAACAACAGAAACCTACCATCGTAAATGGAGTTGGTATTTAGAAGCTGCAACGTAAACACAGAGACAAATATAAATGACCAGCACAAATTATAGCTGAGAAAGAAAAGAACTGAAGCTGATTTCCACTCTCTACCTTGCCAGAGACTTTGCTGGCCAGATTGTCCTGAGATTTGCGGTAGCCGTTCTCCAACTTCCTGCCCTCTTTGTCTCTTTTCTCGGACTTGCGGCGGATACGAAGTGCAGTATGCCAGGAAAGTGATTTTCTAAAGCGGAGAAAAGAGAACAACTTTGACCACCTTTGTATTGCGTGTGTGTTTATTTATCTAACACATTATTTAAAGGGGAATTTTATGCTGCATTTTGTCTTTTCTACTTGTACATGTTGTAACATTGTTGAATACTCGTGTTAAACAATTATATCAATAAAGTTTATTTATTTTGGTGTGAGCTTGCATGCAGTTTTGAATGTTTCTGTTCGCAGACTTTTTTCAGTCTGGTTACATTGTGACATCACAGCGAGGTGGATGTACTTATTTGTACATTAAATCAAGCTATCAGCCTGAAGGGAAGGACCTACCCTCTGCTTCAGGCGTTGAGGAAATATTTGTACATTAAATCAAGCTATCAGCCTGAAGGGAAGGACCTACCCTCTGCTTCAGGCGTTGAGGAAATATTTGTACATTAAATCAAGCTATCAGCCTGAAGGGAAGGACCTACCCTCTGCTTCAGGCGTTGAGCAAAAAAAACAAACTATGATACAGGATTATTTTCATTGAATCTTGGCATGCTTATGGCAACACTGACATACAGTAACATAAATGCTGCTATATCAGCTTTTTTTTATGCAGAGACGTTCGGTGTGTATGCAGGTGTACTTAATGATGTGACCGGGTGAAACTATATTATGTTATTAAGTTTATTTTTGACTGTGTCTAGAAAAAATAAGTGTTGATGACCTTAAGATAGATATTTAAAAAGTGTAGATTTTTAAAATATAAATAATGATAGTTCTGGAGAGGGTTGGGCGTGTTTTCATTTACCATCTGAGAATGCCTTCACAGATTAAAAAAACGGGTTGTTAAAGGGACTGTGGAGCAAAATTTACACCACGGCATAGCCAATACATATTATCTGTAGATTAAAATAGTCATCATCATCATCATCATCAATCTTTATTGCAGACCTTAAGATCCATTAAACAGATAAAAAACAATACAAAACATTAAAAACAAAACAAAACACTAAAACATTAAAAAACAAAACAATAAAAAGAAACATAAAGCGCAAATGTACGTTTCTAACATACAAACATGTGTGCCAATGGTTCCACAGTCCAGATGAGTATCTAACAGAACTGCAGCCAGGGTTCGTTAACACAGTGATTATGCCATTTTCAGACTCAGTTGCCCTACACATAAACTTATACATAAGGTTGCGTAGCAACGCTGAGAACGTGGGCACCCCAGCACTACCAAACATCCGGCTTGCACTGGCGCTTCTTGTAATTCCCAGGAGAAGCCTCATACAATCATTATAAGCAACCTGAAGCTTCTGAAAGCTTTTCTGCTTATACTTCACCCACAGGGGAGCAGTATACAAAAGAGTGCAATAGGCTCTGAATAAGTTAATCTTTACATCATTTGTACCATAATACAATTTATTTCTCATCATGTTGGCTTGGGCATACAGCATACGCCGCTGTCTGTATATGTCATCATCATCACCCAATAGATCAGTAATGATTTGCCCCAGATACTTAGTTTTATGACACAAACTCAGCACCTGTCCTGACAGATAGAATGAAGGAAAAGAGAGATCCTTGTCTTCTCTTGTTCTACATATCATGATGACCCTCTTCTATGCATTATATTTCATATCATATTTTAAACCATAATCTGTATATATATTCAGCAGCTGTTGAAAGCCAGCACTGCTGGGAGACCGGATGGCTAAATCATCCGCATACATCAGATGATTAAACACAGTATTACCAAGTACACATCCTGTTCTACAGGTATTGAGCTGGACAGATAAGTCATTCATATACAGATTGAAGAGGGCAGGGGAGAGAATTCCCACCTGGCGTACCCTGTTCCCAACCTTAAATGTGCATTTATTGCCCCATCTGATCTGCATGCTCTGATTAGCATACTAATATGACACAATTCTGAGTCATAGGTCCCCTTTAAGGGTTCTTGTTGACTTACTTGATGGTTCCTTCGGTGAGTTCAGGGATGGTGGAGGATGAAGTATGTCCTAATACAAAGCCAGGAATCCATCCCTCAGCTGCAGGGCAATGCTCGTTGGCAGCCCGATATACAAGGAACATGTTCTGCTGGTTGCTGGCTAGTATTTGGACCACCTCACCCTGCGCCACGCTGATCTCATCTTCCTTCACGGCCACATAGTCTTGGGTCACCAACATGGTGGACACACTGCTGCTGCTGCTACTGCTTTCACTCTGTGCAAAGACCACAAGAGAGAGGAAGTTTGCAAACTACCACCACCAGTCGCTTTAATTATCTGCTTTACATCAATCAAATGTATGATTTGATTGACAACTGGGTTCTTGCTACTAAAGATAACATGCGTTAATGGAAATGTTAAAAGTGCTTTGAATATCGCAGAAGCATGGAAGTTTTTATGTCTTCAATGATGAGACAACCCAGTCTGAAAATATAAAAGTTTATGTTCAGAGTGCTGTTTAAAGAGAGAAAAGATGTTGTGCATCAAAGAGTTATTTGTGTGTTGGTTTTCAGTACAAGAATTTCTTCTTCAGAGAATGACTTGAAAAAGTAATGCTGGTAAAACATGAAGTTTAGATTGTGAACAGCAAAGCTGAAAGATACTGTCAGGTGGAAACAGCTTCTCTCGGAATTAGATTATCCGTTAGTATAAGTTTGTCACACACAGACTCTCCGTGAGGTTAGTGCACTCGGGTAGCCGTTAATCTCCAATGTAGTAGTCGGTGCAAGCCATTCTCAAAGACAGCGGTGTGCTGACTGACTGCGGCCAGTCAGTGAAGGCGGGGTTAGTGGCGGTGAGTTGCTTCTCTGAAGCCATGACCTCGACTTGTCCTCTTACCCCATTGCTCTGGGTGGAGTGTATGGACTGCTCGCTGGTGGAAGAGCATGTGCTCATGCGGTCTAAATCCTTACTGTGGGTGGAGTGGCGGTGATGAGAGGAGATCCCCCTGCTGAAAGACTCTCCGCCACCAATATTGTCACCCATGTAGGAACTTTGTCGCCGAGTAGGAGAAGGAGGCACTGATGGGACAGTAGCCCAGAAGGGGTGGCCTTTATGAGCTGGGCTAGAGGGGATTAACGCTTCCTTTCCTCCTCCAGGGGACTGTGGTGACACTAGGGGTGTAACTGTCCTAATTCTCGAGTTCTTCAGGGCCAGATGCAGAGGAGCGACAGCCATTTGTGGGATAGCGGCTGCTTTTTGGCTTTCTTCAAAACCTCCTCTCTCCAAGCTGCCCAATGGTCTGCTGCTGTTGTTACAGTCGCCTGCGTCGCTACCATCAGACATGTCCATCTTACGGTCCTCTGAATTTAACAGGTCGCCATTTGAATCGGTGTCGGAATTCAAGTTAGAGGGGTTGCACTGCGGGTGGCACGGTGACCACGTACCTGCTGATCTGTCGGGCCCTTCAGGGCCCGGGGGGTGGTGGTGGTGGACTGGCTGGGGGAGGCGTGAAGAAGGCTGGGGAATTCTTGAGGGTCGGGAGCGAGGGCCACACAGGGAGGAAGAGGAGTTGCCTGCTGATCCTCCAGAGCCACCGCCTCCCCCACCACCTCCCAGACTGGTGGTACTGGAGGATGTACTGCCTCCTGGAAGGCCTCCAGTACTGCTGCTACTCTTGGGTGGACCCCCAGGCCCGCTGCCACCCACGTGATTCCTCTGGTACTCTATAGGGGACGTCAGCGCTATGGAAAGCAAACCAAACAATGCATGTCAATTTCATTCAACGTTCATATTTGTGAACAATTGATGAAACCTATCCCAGCTGACTTTAGTTGAGAGGCGGGATACAGTCTTGACTGGTCGCTAGTCAATCACGGGGTACATAAAGTATAGGACAAATTGATGGAGCTGTCCGGATCCTGATCATGGGATCGGATCAGGGGCCGATATTGGACTTTAACTGATCGCGATCAACCAGCCCGATCTTTACCACAGCTGTATCCCAGCGTTCACAGCGCTAAACAAAGCTTCTTTCAAGAATCATTATTCCTGGAGGACTAGAGGAAAAGGAATGGCTAAGCATGTTACACACACACACACACAAACACCCACCGTGCAGAACAATACAAGAAGTTAACTGCTAAAGCCATACTTGCCAACCCTCCTGGATTTTCCGGGAGACTCCTGAAAATCAGTGCCTCTCCCGAAAACCTCCCGGGACAAATTTTCTCCCAAAAATCTCCCGAAATTCACACGGAGGCGGAGGCCACGCCCACTCCAGCTCCATGAGAACATGACTCAATGTTGTGACCCTCTTAAACAGGACAATAAGGCCATCTACTGTACATAGAATAGAATGTCTGTTCTGAAGCCCACACTAAAGAGACATAACTTCATCACGTCGCCTGGTTATCGACTCCCACCCAATATATTACACCGTCGACGAGCAAAATGAAGAAATACGCTTGCAAGTTCCAGAACGATTGGAAACAAGAATTTCAGTTTATCCAGGAGAGTTCGAAGGGGGAGGGGTATGTTGCCTGTAAATTTTGTAGAACACACTTCTCCATTGAACACGGTGAACGGATATACTCAGTCATGAACGGTCAGCTAAGCACAAAGCGTCCGCAGCGCAGCATCCTTCACAACCCAGTATTATGACCCACTTTGCAAAATGGAGACCTGATGGTGTATCTTATGCTGAGACAAAGATGGCTATGCTGATAGCTGGAAGCAACATCCCGTTCTTATTTGCGGATGTCTACAAGAAATCCGTGAAGGATGTTCCTGGATTCGGAGATCGCTTGCCAATACGCAAATGGCAGAACAAAGGTCACTCAAATAGCGAAAGGTAAGTGTTGTTTTTTTTAGTAACCAGCAAGCACAGTACAGTTAGTAGAACAACTGTGTTTTTATTACTGTGTGTTTGATAGGTGCCGTCTGAAATTCAACTATTTCTTTTATTTATATATAATAAAATAAATATATATAGCTAGAATTCACTTAAAGTCAAGTATTTCATACGAATATATATATTTATATAATTATATATATGAAATATATATGAAATACTCGAGTTGGTGAATTATACGCCACCCCTCTTAACCACGTCCCCAACCATGCCTCTGACCACGCCCCCAAACCCCCCAACCCCCATCTCCCGAAATCGGAGGTCTCAAGGTTGGCAAGTATGGCTAAAGCTGCAAAACAAAGTAGGGTGATTGAGCCAGATGTCAATACTATCGATACCTACTATAGTATTAGTCTATAAACAGTACTAAACAGATTAGATCAATATTTTTCTTGTTTGTGATTTTATTATTACAAAATGATTGTTTTGGGTCAGTTTTGTTATTATTTACAAAACCAGGGCATATGTCTCTGGATACAGCAAGGGTTTGAGACAAAACCCATATGACCGAAATAGGACCCAAGAGTAGTTAAAGCATTTGTTTAGTTATTGTGGACCAACCACTTGCTTTGTGAGAAAAAGAAAAAAAAAAAAAGTACAGTATGTATCATTCAATACCACAGATGAAAATACACCATATAGAAAATATAAGTTTTATAAAAATATGTTAATGTGTTAATTAAAATTTTTGCTATAATAAATGTTTTGTTCTATAATCTACTGTCAAGGTATTGGATCTATAATCTACTGTCAAGGTATCGGATCGGGACTCAAAATCGGATATGATCTAAGGCCAAAAAATCATACAGATGGCCAAACATGTTGATTTGGACATCCCTACAAAGAACCAAAGAAACTCTCACCCCCGGTGTGTTGTGATTCCCGGAATGAAGAGAACATGTGGAGAACATGCGGGCACAAACCCGCACCTTTTTACTGTGAGGTAACGTGCTAACCACTAACCAAACAATACATAAAAGATCATTTTAGATTTAGCCGGTTGTTCATCTCTCACCGTTGAGAAAATTACGCTGGTTCTCCAGTATCTGGCTGACCTGGTGCAGCCAGATTTGACTAACTCCAGGGTTCGCCGAATGGAGGGTGTACCTCTCCACGTTACCAGCAGATGACTTGGAGGTCAGTGTGAACTTGCAGGGGTCTTCTGCATTTTCTTCCAGACCCAACCAGCTCACCTGTGTGACAGAGAGGGATTAGAGAGATACAATGAAAATCACCATGCCTACAATAAAACAATGAAGGGTTTAGGTTATTTTCTTATTTATTAATTATATAATAAAAGACTAACCTTGATGCTGTTCTTGAAGAGGTAGCCTGGAGTTGTGAAGCCCTTTTTCTTGTCCAGAGGTTCACTGAATATAACAATCTGCTCAAAAAGGAAGATTCTTCTCTCTTTCATTCTGGACAAAAGTCCCCCATCCTGGTCTGATACCAAAAAAGTGTCTTGCAGGAGTAATCTGCCCTGTGCTACAATTTTTCCCTGAAGATAGAAGGAGAGCAGAGTCAAGTGTGAGTGAAGTAGTACAAACTGACATCTGGTGGTGACTAAATGAAACACTACTATATAAATACCTACTGATATTTAGTTGCCAGACATGCACAGACAAAAGCAAGTAAACTATTTTAAGAGCAGACTTACATCAAAGCCTTGTAGGCGTCCAACATTCATCATGTCGTTGCAGCGTTTGGGGACCACACACATCACCTCCACAGCTTTCTAAAATTAAAAATAAGAAAATGAAATTCACTTCAAGAGTCAGGCTGTATGCATGTGCTATGAAGGGCGTGTCTTCTGTTTTAATATATTATAGTTGAAAGGCCGACTGAAATGAGATTTTCTTATTCAAACGGGGATAGCAGGTACATTCTATGTGTCATACTTGATCATTTCGCGATATTGCCATATTTTTGCTGAAAGGATTTAGTAGAGAACATTGACGATAAAGTTCGCAACTTTTGGTGCCGATAAAAAGTCTTGCCTCTACCGGAAGTAGCAGACGATGACGTCACAAGGGTGAGGGCTCCTCACGTCCTCACATCGTTTTAAATGGGAGCCTCCAGCAGCAAGAGCTATTCGGACCAATGTCCCCATTAATTTGAGCGAGGATGAACGATTTGTAGATGATGATATTGATAGCGAAGGACTAGAAAAAATAAATAAAGTGAAGAAAAAAAAAAGACGATTGCATTGGGACGGATTCAGATGTTTTTAGACACATTTACTAGGATAATTGTGGGAAATCCCTTATCTTTCTATTGTGTTGCTAGTGTTTTAGTGAGATTAAATAGTACCTGATAGTCGAAGGGGTGTGTCCACGGGTGTCTTGAGGCCAGTGTATGAGGGAAGTCACGGCAGATACAAGGACGGCACAAACTCCACAGATCTCCAGTAAGAGGCGACTTTTTAACATAATTTTTCTCAGCGAAACCTGCCGGTTGACTAGTGGTCGGGAACCATGTTCGCTTGACCGCTCTGATCCATAGTAAAGCTTCACCTCCGGGAATTTTAAACAAGGAATCACTGTGTGTTTGTGTGGCTAAAGGCTAAAGCTTCCCAACTCCATCTTTCTACTTTGACTTCTCCATTATTAATTGAACAAATTGCAAAACATTCAGCAACACAGATGTCCAGAATACTGTGTAACTGCGCGATGAAAGACAACTTTTAGCCGTAAGTGGTGCTGCGCTAATATTTCCTGACAGTCTGTGACGTCACGCGCACGCGTCATCATTCCGCAACGTTTTCAACAAGAAACTCCGTGGGAAATTTAAAATTGCAATTTATTAAACTAAACCGGCCATATTGGCATGTGTTGCAATGTTAATATTACGTCATTGATATATAAACTTTCAGACTGCGTGGTCAATACTAGTGGGTTTCAGTAGGCCTTGAAGCTTATTTTGATTCCTAACAGGTGTGGTTAACCTAAAATTGTTACAGTTTGTCTTACCTCCAGCTCTGTAGAATCCATTCCAGCCTTCTTAGAAACCTTGAGAAGATCCTAATAACAACATTTTTTACAAAGATTTTAAGTGTCCATGCACTGAATGCTAAATGTACGATAATAGGCAGGGCAGTAAGTTACCTTAAGTAACAGCTGGTATTTCATTATGCGCTGGACAGGCTTGATGAGCAAATCAGTGAGTTGCAACCTATGCCCCAATCGCTGCTTAAGCTCCTGATTGAAAATAGCCAAAAATTATTGGATCCAAACACAGTTGTATTAATCTTGGATACATAAAATAATATAACAACCGATACAACATTTTGGAAAACGACTTGAAAGGCTTACCTCAAAGTAAGTGTCAATGTACTCTGACACAATGTGCTCCGATTTGGGCTTGTTCTGGCAGTAGACAATGTACATGTGAAACCTGCGCTCCTATATGAAGAAAATATACAAGATACAAGTTATATGTTAGCTGAATATGCATATTTAATTTTCAGCATCCATTATTGGTCAGTGCGAAGCTGTGGTCTTCAGGGATCTCCAGACCAAGGACTCTCAAAGTGATGGAGAGATAGAGTGGGGGCCCCCCAATTTAATATTCGATATAAAATGGTATGTTGAATAAAACTGGTTCTAAAGGTACCTTGTTATTGTGCAATACTAAGATGATTTAAGTTAAACAGCATTGTGCTGCAATTAGCTGACCTGCTGGCAACTAGTGCGCTAATTGCGAGCTACCTTAAATACACGGCTATCGTATTAATACTTCTTTCTTCAACGTTTTCCAGGCCAAAGACATCCAACTTGATAGAGATGAAGCAGGGACCCTAAATCAAAATTAATTGTATAAAATTGGGTTTTAAAATAAACTGGTCCGAAAGTTACTTTATTGTGCAATACGAAGATATTCAAAGGATTTAGTATAGCGCCTCTACTAGCTAGCTGGCAACTAGAGTGTTAATCGCGAGCTACCTTAAATGCTAACATGAATAATGTTTTCCAGGCCAAAATTAAACGAGTCCCAAAAGTATTCAGAGACTACAGTATAGCGCTGCTTTTACCGAGTTGACAACTACTGCATTAATTGCTAGCTGGCAACTCCAGCGTTAATCCCTCGCTACTCGGTAGCTGGTAACTTGTGGACTAATTGCTAGTTTTCTTAAATGCTAACATGGATATAATAAGGGGTACTTCAACAATTTCCAAGCTAGGGACCTCTCAACTGATGGGGAGAAGGAGAGGGACCCCTACTTACTGTATGTATTCTGTGTAATTTGGTGTTTTAAATTAAACTGGTCATACCAAGTCAAATTATTGTGTTAAAATACTTAGCCAATAAATCTCAGTTTTGTACAATAGTAAAATATCAAAAGAAAAGTAGAAATCAGCATGGCGCCACTATTATTTAGTTGGTAACTAGCGCGTTTTTTGCTTGCTGGCAACTAGCGAGGTAGTTATCTTAAATGGGGGCAAACTTGCCAACCCTCCCGGATTTACCGGAAGACTCCTGAAATTCAGCGCCTCTCCCGAAAACCTCCCGGGACAGATTTTCTCCCGAAATTCAGGCGCAGCTGGAGGCCATGCACCCTCCAGCTACATGAGGACCTGAATGACGTGTCCAATGACGTTATAACTGAAGAATGAACGAGGGCGAGTTCTTGGTTTCTTATGTGGGTTTATTGTTAGGCAGTTTCATTAAAGTCCTCCCAGCGCAGTAACAACACACAACAACCGTAGTCATGTTTACGTCTACCATAAGGCAGGTCGTCTGCCGTAAACAGCACGTGACACTCTTAAACAGGACAATACTGCCATCTACTGTACATGTACCACAACACCTCCAGGCAATTTCAACCCTTTACTAATCACATCCCATCTCCCCGGATTGTAAATAACCTAATGTAAATAATCAAATGTATTTCTAATTTATATACTTGTTCTTATGCTATCTGAACTCACTATGTTCTCTGCTGGCTGTACATATCCTACTAAGTCACACCTACACTGTTTCAATGTCCATTTCTCTGTTGATGCAATTGTTGATGACTGAAGTACTGATATCAACCAAAGCTCCTCATCCCACCCCCCAGATTGTAAAAAATGTATATAATTCAATGTATGTACTATGATGATTAACTTGTGTGATGACTGTATTATGCTGATAGTATATATTTGTACCATGAATTGATTAACGTGGACCCCGACTTAAACAAGTTGAAAAACTTATTGCGGTGTTACCATTTAGTGGTCAATTGTACGGAATATCCACTGTACTGTGCAATCTACTAATAAAAGTATCAATCAATCAATCATACATATGTGACAAAAACATCTACTTTAGAAAGTGCAGTGCACAACTGCGCACACAACAGCAGTAAATATACTCCTTCCCTCTTAACCATGCCCCCCCCCCCCCCCGCCCCCCCCACCCCCGAAAACGGAGGTCTCAAAGTATGAATGGGGGTCTTGAACAATTTCCAGGTCTAGAACCCTAAACTGATGGGAATAAGTAGTGGGACCACCTACTTGTATATTCTGTATACATTTATGTTTTAAATTTAAACTGGCTCTTAAGGTACCAAGTTTTGTGCAATACGAAGAAAAAAAAAGAGAAGAAAACAGTAGAGCGGCGCTATTACTTAGCTAGCAAATAGTGCACTATTTGTTAGCTGGCAACTAGCAAGCTAGTTACCAGCTGACAAAAACCGGCGCTTATCGCAAGCTATCTTACACGCCAACATGAATATAATAATACAGGGATCTTATAAAAAAATATATTTAAAAAAGTCTGATCAACCAAAAAAATTCCTGACTCTCACAATCATACTTGCCAACCTTGAAACCTCTGAACTCGGGAGATGGGGTTTGGGGTTAAGGTGGGCGAGGTTGGGGGGACGGGGTTTGGTGGTAGCGGGGGTGTATATTGTAGCGTCCCGGAAGAGTTAGTGCTGCAAGGGTTTCTGGGTATTTGTTCTGTTGCATTTATGTTGTGTTACGGTGCGGATGTTCTCCCGAAATGTGTTTGTCATTCTTGTTTGGTGAGGATTCACAGTGTGGCTCATATTTGTAACAGTGTTAAAGTTGTTTGTACGGCCACCCGTCAGTGTGACCTGTATGACTTTTGATCAAGTATGCCTTGCATTCACTCATGTGTGTAAAAGCTGCATATATTATGGGCCGGCATGCTGTTTGAATGGAGGAAAAACGGACGTGACCACAGGGTGTTGAGGAGGCTAAAGGCAGTGCCTTTAAGGCAAGCCCCCAATATTGGTGTCCGGGTGGAAATCGCGAAAAATTTGGGAGAACGGTTGCCCCGGGAGACTTTCGGGAGGGGCACTGAAATTCGGGAGTCTCCCGGGAAAATAGGGAGGGTTGGCAAGTATGCTTACAATACCTCTGTTGACGGACCATGGTGTAAAAAAGTATACCTGTTTGACAAATAAAGAAGCAAGTCTGTCAGGATCCTCTAAACACCTCTCAATCTCTGCGAGGAAAAAGCTGTGGAGACAACACATTATTTCTTCAAAAATGTATGTTGGAAAAAACTAAAATATGACCACAAAGAATAAAAGCTATGGACATACTCTTTGTGCCAGTCATATATCTGATGGATGTTTCCAAAGACAATCTTATCTTTTCCTCGCATGTCATCTGGAACTCCTTCTTCCTTCATCCTACTCATGTAACCCTGTGAGGAAAACAGCCTTTAACTAAAAAAAAAAAATCTAACTTACAGTATGGAAGGGATTCATGTGGCCCCATTCCTAGGGGTGGAGAGATCATTTTGCAATGCAGTCTGCTGAAAACTATGGAAAGTGCCACTCTACATTGCAACAGGTGTTGTGGTCAAAGTTGGAATTGCCCCAAAACACATTTTAAGATATCCAAAACTCTACTGCCAAGATGTGGCTTAAGTGAAAAGTCAACCCCCCCAGTTCGTCATGTTTCATGTGTCAGGTAAACCTTCACAAATGGGGCCATATGAATCCCCTTCCCACTGTAACAGGAGTAATTAGATCCATATAAGAGAAAATATTTTTTTTCTTTACTACCTCCACTACTGATCCCAAATCTCTGACATAGTCTCGCTCTGTTTCCACCAACTCCAGTAGGACGTAACTGAAAGAAGAAAGAGAAACACTGCAAGGAAAATATAGGAGAAACATTCATATAAGAGACACAGAAGCAGAACACCGTGCTCAACGGTCAAGCATGACCTGTGTTTAGAAGTTAAAGCTTGTGGCTTACTGTCTTCTCTTGAGAAAGCCCGACTTGCGCTCATCCACCTCATCCATTGGCGAGGAGGAGGAGAGGAGGGAGTTGTCTGAGGGGTTGAAGGAAGGAGAGCTGCTGTCACCTTGCTCCACTGACAGAGAACTGGGACGATCCTCCAACGACTGAAGAGGAAAAGATGAAGAGGTAGGATTAAAAAAAAAAAAAGGATTATAAAAGTGTATAAAAAAGCAAACGGGACTTTAATTCTAAGCACAGGTTTTGAAGTCTTCATCTGACAAACACTTTTAGGACAATTTAATCCTTCCAATTTTGTGGGAGCAGTTTGTGGAAGAATCCTTCCTGTTCCCATGACCTCTGACTTCAAAGTGAGTGTAGTTGAGTTAACAAAACTAACATCTTGTAGAATTAATTCCCAGATAGGTAGGGATGTTCCGTTCAGGAATTTATGCTGCCGATTCCGATCATGAATGGGTAAGATTGGCCGATACCAATACTGATCACTTGTTGAAATGTTTTCAATCTATTTATGAGTGCTACTCACAGTTTGACAATATTAGCACAATATTTTAATAAGTTCCTTAATCTCTTTTATTACATACAATTGTTTATGAGCAAAACAGTCAATAGTACACAATAACCAAACAATATAAAAAGAACTATTAGGTCTACTCATTTTAATCCTTTCTACCCTCGAAGTCCTTTTGTGTCCTCAGACTATATTTGTAAATATTAACAAAAAAAGAAAAATACTGATCCAATCACTCTAGCATTGATCATACAGTGGGGCAAAAAAGTATTTAGTCAGCCACCGATTGTGCAAGTTCTCCCACTTAAAATGATGACAGAGGTCTGTAATTTTCATCATAGGTACACTTCAACTGTGAGAGACAGAATGTGAAAAAGAAATCCAGGAATTCACACTGTAGGAATTTTAAAGAATTTCTTTGTAAATGATGGTGTAAAATAAGTATTTGGTCAACCATTCAAAGTTCTCACTGATGGAAGGAGGTTTTGGCTCAAAATATCACGATACATGGCCCCATTCATTCATTCCTTAACACAGATCAATCGTCCTGTCCCCTTAACAGAAAAACAGCCCCAAAGCATGATGTTTCCACCCCCATGCTTCACAGTAGATATGGTGTTCTTGGGATGCAACTCAGTATTCTTCTTCTTCCAAACACGACGAGTTGAGTTTATACCAAAATGGATACATGGATGATACAGCAGAGGATTGGGAGAATGCCATGTGGTCAGATGAAAACAAAATATAACTTTTTGGTATAAACTCAACTCGAGCGAACCTGCAACCCTCATGTTAAAGCCAAGAGTGTTAAAGTTGTTTTATATCACAACCATCAGTGTGATCTGTATGGCTGTGGAACAAGACCCCTGGTTTACACATAGTAAAAGCAAAAAAAAACTCCTCCGCCATTTTGGAAATGACGACAGTTGAAGCGTCACTCATGACGTCACGACTTTTACCCGGCAGTAAAAGTAAGCTTGCGCTGATAAATTTGGGGAGCGAGTTTGACCCAGCAGTAATTCATGGCAGGCGCATTTAAAGTGCCTGGCGGCTATTCAAGGAAATACAGTATATCAACAGTAACATTACATGTACACTCATATGTACATTAAATATCAAATCAGACCACACTTACATAGAAGATAATGTTGTTTTATAGCCTTTGTGTGTCATAAGGAGCATGCGCACCTCGTCGAAAAATGAAAGCATCGCTTGTAAGCAAATAGCTGCAACATCATGTTCTGTCAATGAATAAGGTTTAAAACATTATATAATGCGATAGGCTCCAGCACCCCACGTGACTCCGAAAGGGACAGGCGGTAGAAAATGGATGGATGGATGGATAATGTTGCATATTGATCTATGTGTACAATCAAAGTCAACATTTTCCTGTGAGAAATGTCTCACAAAGTTTTACATCTTTTTTTAGGGTACGTGAACTTTGACTTCCAGTTTGAACTCCGAGTTTGTTGAACTTCCAAAGTGGATGTCCCCCAGGTGTTTAGGTACTTCTTTATAAACAGTGTATGGTCAGTAAAAATGTTTGCATTGTGGCAAACTGGAAATTGCGACACTCTTTTGTCGGAGAAGAAGACAGCAGGAATTTTTAGTGAGTCAGTCATGAGAGAAGACTGATAGGACACCATGCCTCTGTTAGCAACACCCAAGCAAGTGTTTTGCATGCAAAGAGACCTCATGTGCATGTATTTGTGATATTACTTGCTTACCATCTTACTCTTCACCAGCTCCTCGATGGCACTGACCAGTTCAGCAGCACTGGGAGTCTCTGAGCTGTTGGGCCGAGCAGACAGGCGGGACGCAGACTGAAAAAAACCCCCGACACAAAAACAAAATTAAGGGGGTAATTTTTATTTGATTTGATACAAACTAATACCGAGATCTTCATGCAAATAGAAGCCAAGCAGACTCTATGTCCGCGGCTGTCTATGTTCATGATCAAGCTCACCAGTGGAGTGTCTGGACCCCGATACTCCACATGTTCAAATAACGACTTGGCAGGTGTGTTGTCCCTAATAAAAAGGTTCAATTGGGGCCAAGTTGGAGCCAATCACAGGTCGGTTTTGGGGAGAACATGGGTTATGAGTTGAGTTTAGGTTGAGGGCATGCTCTGAGGTTGAACTGTTGTCAAATTAAAAACAAATAAACATGTTGCTTGATACTGCATCAGAGTGACAGGTCCAGTTTGAGGCAGCGTTTCAGTCTCACAAGCCCCACGAATGGGAAATGGAGTATTCATTTTAGCAACACAATAGTAACACTCCAAGGGGTTAGTGGCAATCATAAAAGGAGATCTCAAGAAGATAAAAAACACACAAAAAAAAAGGTGTGTGGATGAATGATGGTGTTTTTTTACATGGAGAGATAAGGGAACTGGGAAAGAAGAGAGGCAGAACAGAAATCAACATAATGCTGATGGAGAGAACATGCAAGCATTAAGAACATAAAAGGAAAAGAAAGGAAACAATATTAGTACCAATGTAAAAGGTGTACGTTCATCTTTTACAGCTTTAAAGAAAAGGTATTTTGACAACAACAAGAGAAGGGAAAAAAAACCCTTTTCTTTCCAGTTAGGAAAATACAAGCCAAATTCTTGATGTTACAAATATAGTAATGATGAAGAGACTCCACACATAACTGTAGTTTTAGCAATGCTCTAAGGAGAAATGGAAATATTAAAAGTATTATATGGTGGCATTATTTTGCCCTTCTGTTCCGCGCCAACCCACCTTCTCATCCTGGGAGTCGGGCTGCAGCAGACTGTGTTGCTGGATGGCCATTGGCGGAGGTAGAGGGACGGTGTCAGCCCCCTCTTCGCCTTCCTCCTCACCGCAGCTCTGCATTCCTGATGAAGAAGACTTGGAGAGCGTACCGCTGCTCAAACCTTCGTTACGCATACGCTAGAGAGGAAAGAGTTGAGGAAATCAGCTACAGGGTTAGAACAAAAGTACAGCTATTGTTCTCACCTCCTCCAGTGTTTCATCCTGCGGCGTGGCGGCGCAGTCATCAGAGTCCTTGTGAGGCCCTTGCATTACGTCCAGGTTCTTTCTGGCACCTTCCCGGTTCTTTTTGTGTTTGTGGGCCAGCTTCTTCACATGACCATCTGCCTTGCCGGAGCTTAGTCGCCTGACAGGGCTGGTCAGCCACTTCCTTAAGGTGTTCCCTGGACGTTTGGGACCGGGAGAGCTGTGTGGCCCCAATGTGTGGCTGGAGCCCGGCTGCAGGGTGTCATTACTGGATACAGACAAGGTATCTAAAGGAGAAAAAACAATCTTAATTGGCATTTTAAAACAAAACATTACAAGCTGGAAAGTGCACGTCCGAAAGTAAGTGTATGGGAATGTTAAAAAATGTAAGTAACCAAGCTGAAACGCTTCAGAAAGCAGTGAACTTCAGACACATGACATCGTATCACAGTAATTGATACCATGCAAAAGCCTGAGCATGGCCTCAAAGCAATCTAAGAAAGCTTTGAGATTCTCTGTACAAAATGGCTGCATTAGAGCCATAACAAAAGATATATTTCTTTTGGATGTCAAACAGCGATTATGCATCCCGCATTTAAATTCACTGTGTCTGAAATAAAACAGATACGGGTAAATGCTTTCAACACAATTGTAACAACGATTGTTTCTTACAGCAGTGGTTCTCGGATGTGGGTACGCGTACCACTGGGGGTACTTGAAGGTATGCCAAGGGGTATGTGAGATTTTTTTAAAATATTTTAAAAATAGCAACAATTTAAACATCCTTTATAAATATATTTATTGAATAATACTTCAAGAAAATATGAATGTAAGTTCATAAACTGTGAAAAAAATGCAACAATGCAATATTTAGTGTTGACAGCTAGATTTTTTGTGGACATGTTCTATAAATATTGATGTTAAAGATTTATTTTTTTGTGAAGAAATGTTTAGAATTAAGTTCATGAATCCAGATGGATCTCTATCACAATCCCCAAAGAGGGCACTTTAAGTTGATGATTACTTCTATGTGTAGAAATCTTTATTTATAATTGAATCATTTGTTTATTTTTCAGCAAGTTTTTAGTTATTTTTATCTTTTTTTTCCAAATAGTTGAAGAAAAACCACTACAAATGAGCAATATTTTGCACTGTTATACAATTTAATAAATCAGAAACTGATGACATAGTGCTGTATTTTACTTCTTTATCTCTTTTTTTCCAACCTAAAATGCTTTGCTCTGATTAGGGGGTACTTGAATTTAAAAAATGTTCACAGGGGGTACATCACTGAAAAAAGGTTGAGAACCACTGTCTTACAACATTCATACAATAATTTTTAAATAAGTTAGGGCTGTCAAATTTAACGGGTTAGCTAATGCAATTAACCATGTATCAATGCAGATTAATGACCGGATGTATTTTAAACCCATGCTCCTTTTCCCTGACCACGGATGGCTACCTGAAAGGCGGCGTGAGTCATTATACGGTCAGTGATCAGGTCAATCAACGCATACGTCAGTGCAAAGATGAGTAAGGCGACTCCGACTGGTGTGCTCGCAGGCAAATTTCACTTAAAAAAACACTACATTTTGTAACAAATTGTTTGCAGGTTTTGAGCAAATAGTAAAACATTTAAAAAATAAAATAAAATAGCATTTTTAGGGGGGGGGGGTTGGAGCCTATCCCATCTGCACTCAGGCAGAAGGCAGGGTACAACCCAGGACAAGTCACCACCTCATCCCAGGGCCAACATAGATAGACAGATAACACTCACATTCACATTCACACACTAGGGACCATTAGGTGTTGTCAATCAACCTATCCCCAGTTGCATGTCTTTGGAGGTGGGAGGAAGCCGGAGTACCCGGAGGGAACCCACACAGTCACGGGGAGAACATGCAAACTCCACACAGAAAGATCCCGAGCCCAGGATTGAACCCAGGACCTTCGTATTGTGAGGCACATGCACTAATCCTTGTGATTAAAAAATTATTGTGTGTGCGTGTTGTGGGGAACTGTTTGTTACATATAAACATACAATACACACGGCAGGCTGAACTGCTCACAGTGATGGCAACTCCTGGGTTATTTCTTTTTTAAGTCCATATGGTGAGATAATAATTCAGGATAAAAAAGGCTGCACGCATCTTCTGAACGCTTCAAAGAAATATCTACTGTTACTATTTTCTACATTGGTTATTGTGCCTGGCAGTTATTTAAGTCGTGTCCCTGTGAAATGTCAATCCACACAACATTCCCTGGATATGACCTTTCACCTCCCACTTGCCCTCCCAATTCATCAATGAAACGATCTTGGACAATAATTCCTTGAAGAAAACCAGCACCCATGTTGATGAAAACTCCTGGGACTTTAGGGAGACACAATGTTTACGAAAAGCAAGATGGATGTTTTAAAATTGCAATAAAAAAAAAATCTCATGCTGTGTCCTAAGCCGTTGCTAAACCTGCACATTTTTTACTTGGCGCAGGGAGATCTGAAGAGAAGATGCACAAGTAAAAGTGTTTATGGGGGCCGACACTGACTGAGCGATTACACCTACATCATTGTTTGAATAGTTTGTCATGTGACATTTCAAGTTGCTTAACATCACTGGTGACGGTGACAGAAAAGAGGACTGTGGACAAGCTAGTGAACATCCTGGATGATGCCAGTCACCCTCTGCATACAGTTATCAGTAGCCAGAGGAACCTGTTCAGTGCTAGACTGCTTCATCCCAAGTGCAGGACCAATAGACCAGTGATTCTTAATCTGGGTTCGATCGAACTGTACAGGTTCGCTGAGTCGGCCTCAGGGATTCGGCGGAGCCTCCACCGCGAAAGTCAAGACACACCCAACTCATCATGTAAATAAAAACTTCTCCCAATCAGCGTTATTATGGATACCCCAAAAGAATGTTCCTCTAATGTTCCATCTGATTTCCAGGTGTGTAATTAGTTGTGAGTTCATGCACTGTGTTGGTTTTGTTCTTTGAACAAGGTGATGTTCATGCACGGTTCATTTTGTGCACCAGTAAAAAAAAATATATAACTTTGTCTTGAATTTGAAACATTTTTTTTTTCTACTAAAGAAGGGTTCGGTGAATGCGCATATAAAACTGGTGGGTTTCGGTACCTCCAACAAGGTTAAGAGCCACTGCAATAGACACAAAAACTCCTTTGTCCCACACGCCATTAGACTACACCTCCTCTCTTGGGCGGGGGGCGGGGGTACTAGGATGACAGGGGATGCAAAACAATAACAGTGCAATACTTTTTCATAACATGGTCACTACTGCCTAGTTTCTCTTGTTATATTCTTATTTTACTTTTATATTTTTATTCCCATTGTTGCTTTTTATTATTATTCTTATTGTAATATCTTTCAATGTCCCCCATCATTTACTTTTTCTACTTTTAAAATGTATCTCAACTCTCTACACTGCTGCTGGAATTTTAATTTTCCTGAAGGAACTCTCCTGAAGGAATCAATAAAGTACTATCTATCTATCTATCTATCTATCTATCTATCTATCTATCTATCTATCTATCTATCTATCTATCTATCTATCTATCTATCTGTGTGTATCGGCTGGGAACATCTCTGTGCTGCTGATCCGCCTCCGCTTGGGATGGTTTTCTGCGGGCTTCTCTGTGGACTGGACTCTCGCTGCTGTGTTGGATCCACTATGGATTGAACTTTCACAGTATCATGTTAGACCCACTCGACATCCATTGCTCTCGGTCCCCTAGAGGGGAGGGGTGGAGTTGCCCACATATGCGGTCCTCTCCAAGGTTCTCATAGTCATCATTGTCACCGACGTCCCACTGGGTGTGAGTTTTTCCTTGCCCTTATGTGATCCTACCGAGGATGTCATAGTGGTTTGTGTTGTGGTTTGTGCAGCCCTTTGAGACACTAGTGATTTAGGGCTATATAAGTAAACATTGATTGATATCTATCTATCTATCTTGAAGATGATCAGGTTTTATATCTTTGCAGTAGCGCCGGACCCTTATCCATGTTTAAACAACATCAGTCAAGGATTCAGCCATGTGAAAAGTCTCCTTAAAATAAAGCGGTGGGAGTGGAAATTCTGCCTTCCTTATTTGGACAAGACTTAAACACAGCCTTTCATAGTGCAGCATGTATAAGCCTCCACCTGTACAAAATGAGGCTGTGTCTTATCGTGCAGTTTTTCTGCTTCCAGGAGTTATATTCTATTGCAGTTATGAAGCATGTGCGCTCTCATCGTGTGCATGGGAAGAGCATAATGTTAAGATCCAAACACAGATATTCCTTACTTAGACCAAGCTGAAGTCATGCAGTTATAAACATTCACTAATTCTGCAGGATGATTTGTTGTTTTTTTATAATTATTATTAATATTATTTTGATTCAAGTTTCTTAGCCATTAACCATTCAAAAAAAGGAAAGTTCATCACAAAAACAGATCAAAAAGAACACCATGACCGGCCATGAGGAGGTTGTCCTAAAAATATACTTACAAGTGACATGATGGACTTCCTGAGGTTTGCATGAAATTCTGTATTAACATTATTATTTGCTGTGGTACCTCCTTGCATTTCTTCATTGTGTATTACTTGTTAAATATATTGTTTTCATCACACTAGCTTGTTGTTTTAGGACACTATCACTTATTGTCACCTATTGCCACACTGAAGTTCATTTCTATTAGATTGTAGTTATGGCTGCAGATTTTTGTTTAATGGCGGGGCACTTAACGTTAAAGTTGCATTACCGCCACCTACAGTATTGGAATGTGAACCAGAGTTCCCTGCCTTCTCCCTCCCTCGCATACATGAATACATATACTGGACCTTCCCATACTAAATATTAATCCATAAACCCGTCTCTTGTCGAAATTTCACGAAAATTATTTGGTTGCTGCTGAGTAGACCTTTGAGAGAGGTTGGGGCGGTATAACTCGGTTGGTAGAGTGGCCGTGCCAGCAACTTGAGGGTTCCAAGTTTGATCCCCCCTTCCGCCATCCTAGTCTCTGCCGTTGTGTCCTTGGGCAAGACACTTTACCCACCTGCTCCCAGTGACACCCACACTGTTTTAAATGTAACTTAGATATTGGCTTTCACTATGTAAAGCGCTTTGAGTCACTAGAGAAAAAGCGCTATATAAATATCATTCACTTCACTTAATTTCTGTCAATGTCTTCTAGATTCCTCTCTTAGAAGACGTTTGTCATATCAGTGGACATGATTGCATGTCCCACTGACTCTATTGCATTGTCACATAATCCTGTTGGGTGTTTGCTTATTAGGTGCAATGTCTTATTCAGTCTGGTGTGTCCTAATCTAATGCGTGATAGGATTCTTCCCTCACCTACTCAGTGGCCTAGTGGTTAGAGTGTCCGCCCTGAGATCGGTAGGTTGGGAGTTCAAACCCCGGCCGAGTTATACCAAAGACTATACAATAAAGGGACCCATTGCCTCCCTGCTTGGCACTCAGCATCAAGGGTTGGAATTGGGGGTTAAATCACCATAAATGATTCCCGGGCGCGGCACCGCTGCTGCCCACTGCTCCCCTCACTTCCCAGGGGGTGATCAAGAGGATGGGTCAAATGCAGAGGACAAAATTCATCACACCTAGCGTGTGTGTGACAATCATTGGTACTTTAACTTAACTTTTATGCTCCCCCATACATTTCTTTCCGCTCCTATTGTGTACTGTATTGCATATAAATGTCTTTCTTTTGTACTCATGTCCCAGTGTACTTGCCACTCTTTGAAACTATTGTCTTTAATTAAGGGTTTTTGCCTCCTTACAAATAGGTACCACTCTGTGCTGCTCTGGCAATAGTATTGACCTGCCAGTTCATTACCATTTATGCTTGTGTGAGCCGTAACCCACAGGAACCTTATGCTAGTGTTCGCCCCCTCAAGGCTCAACAATATTTCATATAATTTATTAACGATATCTTGTCTGCTTTGTGACCTAAAAATCTTGACGAGAGATTAATGCTGACCTTGAGTTGAAGCAGACCTCCACCTTTTTTTTTTTAGCTGGGACTGTTCTATCCACTGTTGTCCTGCTTTCGTTGCCAATAGCCCGACTGTAAACACTGCCAGCTGGTTTGTTGTTCTTTCTTTAGCTGCTGTACGGAGTCTTGGTATAACAAAGGCAAAGCCCGTATTTCCTGTGATTAGATGTTTCAATCTGTCTATAAATATTGGAGAAAACAAACTTTATTTAGTAGTTACCGTCTTTTTCGGACTATAAGTCGCAGTTTTTTTCATAGTTTGGCCGGGGGTGCGACTTATACTCAGGAGCGACTTTTGTGTGAAATTATTAACACATTACCGTAAAATATCAAATCATTTTATTTAGCTCATTCATGTAAGAGACTAGACGTATAAGATTTCATTGGATTTAGCAAATAGGAGTGACAGATTGTTTCGTAAACGTGTAGCATGTTCTATATGTAATAATTATTTGAATGACTCTTACCATAATATATCATGTCAACATACCAGGCACCTTCTCATATAACGTACACTTATTCAGCCTGTTGTTCAATATTCTTTATTAATTTTAATTTTTGCCTTTCAAATGTCTATTTTTGGTGTTGGGTTTTATCAAATAAATTTCCCCCAAAAATGCGACTTATACTCCAGTGCGACTTATATGTGTTTTTTTCCTTCTTTACTATGCATTTTCGGCAAATGCGACTTATACTCCAGAGCGACTTATACTCCGAAAAATATGGTAAACAGTCTTCAACCATCACTGCCACACTTCCAATCAGCCCTTTTGGTGCGGCCGTGGCCGAATCCGCAGGAAACAACCATGGAGGAGTAACTGTTAATTTCTTGATAAAGTAAATTGCATTTGTGTCAAGGTCATGTCTTCTGCTATTCTACTGCTCCTGTAGTCAAAACATATATATTTAACTCCCTCACTCTCCCAGCACAGTAACATCACCTTTCTTGTTGGATGCTGACTTTCAGAGTGATCTCTGAGACTAACTTAGTACTGTATGATCATTTGCTTATTCCTCATCTGCAATGGCATCTCCCCATCTCTACCTATAGTGCAGAAAGAGGAGTTGTACCTAAAGCTTTTAAACACAGTCTCAGTGCTTGTGTCTGAACGGTTTATTTTTTTTTTTAAACACACGTTTTGCTGCTGACTCACATACAATGCATCCATAATGTAAAATAGTCTTTACTATAGCTACATAAAACATTTTAATGGCTGTTCTGCTGGCTCCCCACTCTGCTCCTGCTTGACTTCTCGTCACGTTCAATATTGTTTTACACCTGGTAACATTTCTGGTAATGTGCATTCCATGTAAGCCTAGCATCCATCCACATTCCCAAAATATTAAAGTCACTTACTTTTATGATTATCTGGCCATACAATTTTATGGTAGCAAGGACTCTGTTTCCACTTGAACAATACTGTTTCTGTCTCCCCCACTAAAAAACCTTAAGCACTAACAACTAATTGCCTCTATATTGAAACTATTATAAATATATCAGATTTATGACACCAAAATAATTCCAAAGTTTACAAATATATAGATATATTCAAAAAAGTATAAATCTTACGGAGATTTCTGAGCAAATCTGAGAGTTAATGAGCATGTGATCCCTTTGTGATCGCCAATAATGATTATTTTGGGACAAATGGTGATTCAGAACCTTATATTTTTGAGCCTGAACACAATGAGGACGAGCAATAAGTTTAGAAGCCAAGTGCTAAACGAATGCAGATTTATTGAAATACTGTTGCATCATGTAGCATTGCTAGGTGCTAAACATATACAAACTAAACATAGCAAACTATAATAAAACAAATACTCAGAGCACAATTTCGACTGACGCTGGGGTGCCGACCAACGAGGTGTTCACATATACCCGTTTAGATTAAGATTCAATCACAATTCTCACGAAGTGTTAAAAAAAAGTTGCTGCAACAAAGTATTATTTGCCATGTAGGGGATGTCAAAGTCGACCAGACTCTCGGTCAATGGCCACATTTGTCTACGACCAGGTGAGAGATGCATGAATTATAATCTAGAATTAACTTTTAGCAACATTGAAGCAAAACAGAAGAAGCTGCCGGCTTAGTGTGTCAACAATAGCAGCATAAACGAGCATTAGCTCAGTGCTATCAAAGCGCCGCTAAAGTAGGTTGTCTTTGTTAGCGCTTTTTATAACAATATCACTCATATTTGGTTGATTTTCAGGTCACAATATGTAAATTGAGTATTGTTGGTGGTGATAGGCGCAATAGAGGACCCTTCATCTGTTGACTCAATTGTTTGCTATTTATTTACGATTTAGAATGCATAACAAAAGCCCAACATGTGTTTTTGTCTTACATAAGCATTGTGAATGACAGACAGCACATCTTTTTCCAATTTGTGCGTATTTCCAGTATGACTGATCTGATGAGTGCAGAAGTGTTACTCCAGTGACGGAGAATCTGTGGAATTGCTGAAGATATTCAGGGAGGAATATTCAAAATGGTCGACTGAATTTGTTTAATTTTTTTATGTTAAGACAATATTTTAGTGGTTTTTAAAGGCAGGTGCAGACGTAACCCCAAGGAGATGCACTAATAATTATATAATCATAATAATTCCAAAGACATGCACCTGGGGATAGGTTGATTGGCAACACTAAATTGGCCCTAGTGTGTGAATCTGAGTGTGAATGTTGTCTGTCTATCTGTGTTGGCCCTGCGATGAGGTGGCGACTTGTCCAGGGTGTACCCTGCCTTCCGCCCGATTGTAGCTGAGATAGGCGCCAGCGCCCCCCGCGACCCCAAAAGGGAATAAGCGGTAGAAAATGGATGGATGGATGGAATATCGGTGTATTATTATGATTCGTACTATCCATTGATTATAATCATATGTGAATCAGACAATCTCTACTTTACACTAGTAAAGGAAAACTGGACAGATTATAGGATATTTAGATTCATATGATGGCTCCTCAGGCAGCACGTTAGAGTGCTTGTGCCTTATAGCGAGAAGGTCCTGGATTCGATTCCCGGGCTCGGGGTCTTTGTGTGTATAGTTGGCATGTTCTGACTGCGTACTCTGGAGCAGTGGTTCTCAAATGGGGGTACACGTACCCCTGGGGGTACTTGAAGGTATGCCAAGGGGTACGTGAGATTAAAAAAAAAAATTCTAAAAATAAAAATAATTCAAAAATCCTTTATGAATACAATAATTTTATTAGTATTAAGTGTTGACGGCTAGATTGTTTGTGGACATGTTCCATAAATATTGATGTTAAAGCTGGCGGGGCTCTCCTTTAGAGATAGGGTGAGAAGCTCTGTCATCCGGGAGGAACTCAAAGTAAAGCCGCTGCTCCTCCACATCGAGAGGAGCCAGATGAGGTGGTTCGGACATCTGGTCAGGATGCCACCCGAACGCCTCCCTAGGGAGGTGTTTAGGGCACGTCCAACCGGTAGGAGGCCACGTAGAAGACCCAGGACACGTCGGGAAGACTACGTCTCCCGGCGGGCCTGGGAACGCCTCGGGATTTCCCGAGAAGAGCTAGACGAAGTGGCTGGGGAGAGGGAAGTCTGGGCTACCCTGCTTAGGCTGCTGCCCCCGCAACCCGACCTCGGATAAGCGGAAGAAGATGGATGGATATTTAGAATTACGTTCATGAATCCAGATGATCTGTTACAATCCCCAAAGAGGGCACTTTAAGTTGATGATTACTTCTATGTGTAGAAATCTTTATTTATAATTGAATCACTTGTTTATTTTTCAACAAGTTTTAGTTATCTTTATATCTTTTTTTCCAAATAGTTCAAGAAAGACCACTACAAATGAGCAATATTTTGCACTGTTATACAATTTAATAAATCAGAAACTGATGACATGGTGCTGTATTTTACTTCATCTCTTTTTTCCAACCAAAAATGCTTTGCTCTGATTAGGGGGTACTTGAATGAAAAAAATGTTCACAGGGGGTACATCACTGAAAAAAGGTTGAGAACCACTGCTCTGGAGGGTCATGCACCTGGGGAGAGGTTGATTGGCAACACTAAATTGGCTCTAGATTGGGAATGTGAGTGTCAATGGTTGTCTGTTGGAGCAGGGATAGGCTCCAGCCACCCCGCAATCCCAAAAGGGAAATACGGTAAAAAATGGGTGGATGGATGGATAATGGCCCCTCTATATTGAGTTCGTTGGCACTTCTTTGTAAAAAAAAAGAAAAAAAAAGTTTTCTTTATTTTTTTCTGTCAGAACTGAAAGTAAGAATACTTTTACTGTAGTAAGAAAAATGAACTGCCCTTTTGACGCAAATTATTTCCAAGCTTTTGCGGGCCACATAAAACGATGTGGCCCTATGCGCTAAGTTTGACGCCTTTGTATTAGACCGTAGCAGCATGCCCATTAGCACCTCTATAAAGGTGTCACCCTAACGTGTAATTAGACTTCAATGTCCAGTGACTGGCGATCAGATTAGCAGCATAGGTAACAGGAGTTTTACTGGATAAAACAGGAGTCAACTGCCTTTGGCGACCTTTCCCCTTTTCCGTTTGGAGGGTCTTTGAATGTTACAACTGCTGCAAAACAGATGGTCTGTTTTACTTAAGGGGTACAACCAACACATGGTTGAGAGTTACCTGTGAAAATAAGGTTTTAGTCTGGTCACTGCTTGTGTGTTTATAAATTTTTTTTTAAATGCTTTTTATTTAGCACTAAAACTACTCCACCAATTTTACCAGAAACTTTAAGAAATATAGCAAAAAAGGATGTAATTTATGCAGAGCCAGCACTTTTTAAAGATGACTTACAATAATGATTTTCCACTTTTCTAATTTATATGTTGTTATAGTGTTGGATATTAGTGTTAAACAATGTCAAAGCATCAAATCATAAGGTTCACACAGTTTGGCGTGAGCTGGCAGGGAGTTTTGGATGCCGAGGTTCGGGGTTTTACAATCTGGATGCGTTCTGACATCACAGTGGGGTGGACATACTTGTTTGGACATTTAGTAAAGCACTCAAAAATTGTTTTATTTCAGTCATAGCATAAATGCTGAAAAAGCAGATTTTTTTATGTGGAATCTGAATCGATCGTAGAGACTTCAAGACAGTGTACATTTTCAAAAGATAAATTATAATAATTTTAAAGAGGGTGGGGTGTGGTTTCATTTGCAATCTAGGAACACATCTACAAAATAACAAAATGCAGACAGACTCGGGTTATAAATGTGACTGTGGAAGCAAATTTACACCAAACTATAGCCAATACATTTTATCGAGACCAGTGTTTTTTAACCATAGGTGCCAACCCATGTCTGGAGCTAAAGACATAGAGAAGTTTCTTAAACTCAAAAAATATGACTAAAGTGGTCGAGCTGTATTTTCATTTGCACTTTAATTTTATTGGGAGTTAAAAATCATATTTATGATTCATTTATTTTATCTATTTTCGCACAATATCAATCAATCAATCAATCAATAATTATTTATATAGCCTTAAATCACTAGTGTCTCAAAGGGCTGCACAAACCACAACACAAACCACAACGACATCCTCGGTAGAGCCTACATAAGGGCAAGGAAAACTCACACCCAGTGGGACGACTATGAGAAACCTTGGAGAGGACCGCATATGTGAACTAAAACTAAAAAACAAGAATGTCAATTAAAATCATTATAGGTTACAGTTAAAGAATAAAGCATGAATGATCGTGTAAGGACAACATTCATGCAGGAGTTCTATAAATGTGTACACTTTGGTGCTGACTCAAGTTAGTAGTCCAAGTGGAAATAATCAAATTTTTACTATCAGGACTTGGGGCACAGTCAAATTTGCAGAGATTCAAAAAAGCAAGTTGTCCTTTCCCCAGTTTTAACATTAAGCTGATTTCCCTGATGTCCAGTCATGAATGCACAATTCACTGTGTTATGCACGAGCTGTTGTATCATAATTTCAGAATTGTGTCCTCCACATTCCTCTAAAAACAGGTTAGAATTATAACTCTGCTGCATGTCTGTGTTCCAGAATAAGATGGGGGGAGACGGGACTGCTGGAGTAATCCGAAAAGTGGCTCCAGCTCTACAGGAGCATGCCTGAGATTCCAAAGGAGTCACCAAGGGAGCATCTTTTAGTGTGGTCTTATCTTCCACGGGACTTGTGGTCGACACACAAACATCAGTCGATGTGTTCTGGAGACATGCTGCTCAAAGAGAAAGGACGTTTTTCTGGTGTCGTCTGGGTCCTGTGGACAATGCATGCTGAGACGTGCTCACCACCGACAGCCACATTTAGGAAGGGCGGGGAGTTGGCATGAAAGATAAGGGAGTGGACACTACTTTTGCTTCACATTCTGGCTAAAAACAGTAAAGACATTGTGACATTTTTAGACCGTTATGGTCTTCAGACAAAAAAGATGAGAAGCATGGTATGTATTCATTCAGCTTCATTGCCTTCTGCCATACAATAACAAACACTGACCGGTCTGAGTACACAAATACCAATATGGCACTGTAGTTTTAGATAGAATACATATTTTGTCATACAGAGAGATTCAGATTGATTGATGATAACACTAAGGCCCTGCTTTAAGATGATATCGGAGTGTCGAAGTTGGACTGCCTTATTCCATCATGACAGTATAAAGAATATATAAATGCTGAGTAGGCAAACAATGCCAAAAATGTCAGACATAATCATAAACATTTTACCCAGGTCCAGCAGCCAGAACTTGCAGTTGTGCGAGTGTCCTCCCCGTGCTGAATCCATAGGGCAAAAAGGGTATAGTGACACTAAAGCCTGGATTCCATGGGCCATGTCAGTCAAATATCAAGCCTCAGGAAGTCCGACTTGAAGCGATCCCTTATAGCATCTCCACAGATAAATTGAAATTCAAAGGCTAGTTCTTTCCTTGAATATGTGGACTTGAGTTTGTGAAATCCAGACAGAAGAAAAATAAAAAGTCCAATGCAGCATGAGACAGTTTCTCCTTCCCTCCCTCCCTCACTGATTCCCTCGTGAGTGGGTTGCTATAAGGACATTGGGTGAGCCTCCGCTATGTGTGTCCAAGAGAATGTCTGGAAACATGCCGTGCATCTACCATACTACCCTGAGGAGATACACCTACTCAGTTAGAGGGGGCGGGTGCATATTTCACAGGCATGAGGATGCACAAAGGTTGCGCACGACGCCTTGAAACAAATATAGATTCAGTTATGAAATCATCAAGTGCAGTCAAAAGTAAACATGCAGTCACAAACTTTCTTTTGCAACTAAAAATCACATATTCCATTCATCGAGCCATTCAATTTCTATACATCATTAGGGTTACGGGTTCGCTGGAGCCTATCCCAGCTGACATCCAGGAATGGTCTAGATTTAGGCAACATTCACACCTAAGGACAATATAGAGTAGGGCTCTCAAACTCAATTCACCTGGTTGCCGGTGAAAGCATAGAGTCAGGCTGAGGTTGGACCACATTAAGTACTCACTTAACAATCGCCTTTTAACGACATGACAACATGTTTTAAACGACTTCTACAAGCTGCTATAGTGACCCTGAGATAAGGTATACCTGAAGTCATTTTAAACATAACATTAAAAAAAAAAAAAAAACTTTATATTTTGAGACTGTTGAGTTGCCTAGGGGATAGGTTGATTGGCAACACTAAATTGGCCCTAGTGTGTGAATGTTGTCTGTCTATCTGTGTTGGCCCTGCGATGAGGTGGCGACTTGTCCAGGGTGTACCCCGCCTTCCGCCCGATTGTAGCTGAGATAGGCGCCAGCGCCCCCCGCGACCCCGAAAGGGAATAAGCCGTAGGAAATGGATGGATGGATGGATGGATGGATGGAGTTGCCTAGGAAATTTTCAGAGATACTTAAGCTTGCTTACAGGAAGTTGCTCTTTGGGTTTTCCGTTGTGTTTGTTATTTTTGTGTTCGAAACATTACTGTAGTGTCTAGAGTAGTGGTTTTCAAATGGGGGTACACATACCCCTGGGGGTTCTTGAAGATATGCAAAGGTAAAAGTGAGATTTTTTTTAAATATTCTAAAAATAGCAACAATTCAAAAATCCTTTCTAAATATATTTATTGAATAATACTTCAACATAACATGAATGTAAGTTCATAAATTGTGAAAAAAATGCAACAATGCAATATTCAGTGTTGACAGCTAGATTTTTTGTGGACATGTTCCATAAATATTGATGTTAAAGATTTCTTTTTTTTGTGAAGAAATGTTTAGAATTAAGTTCATGAATCCAGAATTCCGGATGGATCTCTATTACAATCCCCAAAGAGGGCACTCTAAGTTGATGATTACTTCTATGTGTAGAAATCTTTATTTATAATTGAATTACTTGTTTATTTTTCAACAAGTTTTTAGTTATTTTTATATCTTTTTTTCCAAATAGTTGAAGAAAGACCACTACAAATGAGCAATATTTTGCACTGTTATACAATTCAATAAATCAGAAACTGATGACATAGTGCTGTATTTTACTTCTTTATCTATTTTTTTAAACTAAAAATGCTTTGCTCTGATTAGGGGGTACTTGAACTAAAAAAACAATCACAGAGGGTACATCACTGAAAAAAGGTTGAGAACCACTGGTCTAGAGCAGGGGTCGGCAACCCGCGGCTCTTTGACCACTCTGATGTGGCCCGGAGAAGTGTGGTAAATTTCCAAATTTCAGTGTCTCGATCAGAAATCTCCCGGGCAAACATTTTTCGATTTTCACCCAGACATCAACTTTGAGGACGTGCCGTGATGACAATGCCTCGAACACCCTTTCTGCATGTCATCGCGCAATAATTTTCACCATGTTATTTGCGTGCCGGCCGGCCGGTCACATTTTGCATGCGTCCTCTATCTGAACGCATATGCTACTGCAATGCATACTTCCTCAACAGCCATACAGGTCACACTGAAAATTGTGATATAAACAACTTTAACATTCTTACTAATATAAGCCACACTGTGAACTCACACCAAACAAGAATGACAAACACATTTCGGGAGAACATCCTCACTGTAATACAACATAAACACGACAGAACAAATACCTAGAATCCCATGTATCCCCGACTCTTCCCGACTACATTATAAACCCCGCCCATCTCAACCGACGCACGGAGGGGTGGGGGGGAGAAGGTTGCTTGGGTTGGTGGTAGCTGGGTATATAATGTAGCCCGGAAGAGTCAGGGATACATGGGATTCTGGGTATTTGTTCTGTCGTGTTTATGTTGTGTTACAGTGCGGATGTTCTCCCAAAATGTGTTTGTCATTCTTGTTTGGTGTGGGTTCACAGTGAGGCGCATATTAGTAAGAGTGCTAAAGTTGTTTAAACGGCCACCCTCAGTGTGACCTGTATTGCTGTTGAATAAGGATGCCTTGCAGTCTCTTTCGTATGTCTGCACTAACCTCGTCAAACATTTCCTAGGGCTGGCAAGCTATTTGTAAAAGCTGTAGAGGGCGCTAGCGGTAGTGCCATCATTATTATTGTTCAGTGGGAGAACACCAGCGTACTTTCGAGAGAATAATTACTCTGAAAATCAGGAGTCTCGCGGGAAAATTGGGAGGTTTGGCAGGTGTGACGCTGTCAAGCGGCATTCATATAAAACTCGCGGGCCGCATTAACATTAAGGTGCGGGCCGCATGTTTGAGAACCCTGGTTTATACATAGCACAAAGCAAAACAACTCTGTATGCAGTATTATTTCAGTATAAATTTCAAAAGAGTAATGTGGCTCCCATTGTTTCCTGTACTTTGTGAAACGGGTCAAAATGGCTCTTTAAGTGGTAAAAGTTGCCGACCCCTGGTCTAGAGGGATTCAAGATTGCCATAATATATTTAGAAATTAGCCTCCTTGGTGGCACAAGCCACAATTAAACTAAACTATTACGTTAAGTCGAGGGCCATGAAATATGGGTCTCTGGGCTGCATAAGGACCAGGAGTATACAAAACAAAAATAAAGTATACAAAAAGAATAAACATTTTTATGTTCCAAACATTTAGATGGGTAGAATCAGTAAAATAAATAAAATCAGGAAAAATTAGAGACCCATGTTATAAAGACCATCATATTACATGATTTGTCTCATTTAGGATTGTGCATGAGAGAACATGCAAACTTTAAAAAGAGATGTCCAAAACAGATTCGAACCTTTGATCTTTTGATTGTGAGCCCAAAATGCGAACAACACGTTAAACTTGCTGACATCCACTCATCTACCCTACACACCTTCAACAGATTTCAACACATTTAAGTGCTTATGCACAAATTGCATATCTAAAAGCCACCCAATACATCGTAAAAATAGCGTTACCTGACTTCTAAAAAAGTTAAATTATGAAAACTTCTATTCAATAAAGGAATTTGAATGATACAATTTGTTGAAAAATTAATAGAATTTAACATAAATATGAAGTTTAATAAAATGGTAAAGAAACTTTTTTTAAACACACAATTATTTATCCATCTATCTATCTATCTATCTATCTATCTATCTATCTATCTATCTATCTATCTATCTATCTATCTATCTATCTATTTCTGAGAGAATTGCCATCTCTGAACTTTGCAAGCAAATTATAGTGCAAGAACTACTTTGTTTTTCTGTCCTTCTGGGACTTTTAATAGTCAATTATTCTGTGCTTCCAGGAATTGGGGAGATTTTACTCTAATCCCTGAAACCGTCACACTTCTGCAACTTTGTACAAAGTGGCCTACATGGTGGTCAGCAAACACAAAGGAATGATGAAGCAGCAAAGATCTTTTGTCATTCTTGTCTACTATGTCCTTTTGCTTGAGCCTTCCCTGCTCCTTTTCAAAATCCTCACTAATGGCTGCATAAAACATGCAAACAGTGCAAGCAATGAAAAGCGGACTAAAAAACAAGACCTTCTGCTAGCACAATAAATAAAGATGAGAACTTGTAAATTGAGCATTCTCACCTTCCCCTGCTGCATAAGGAAAATGCTCAGCTAATTCCCAAGCTGTGATTTCCAACATTGAATAGATAAACACAGCCTCTTCATATGAATGCTGCCAAAACAATATTTGTATGCCACATCGCCATAGAAACAAGCTCTCCTGCACTTCACTACTCCTGCACTTTTAAGATTACTGAGATGCTTTGATGCTTAGATTTGTGAATATTTATGTTACTTCTTAATGCAGTGCAGGTGCTGACATGAGAGACATCCAAGAATGCTTAGGCTTAGCGGCCTTTCAAACAAGAAAGCACTGTTTCCATCAGACATTAAACTTCATTGTGGTATGCATTCTTTGCAGCAACAAAAATGGAATGGGAAAGATACAAAAAGACAAATAACTATCTTCTTTTTGGATTTGTAATGTTGGATTTTAACTACAATATAGCAGATTGGATCAGGCCAAGGGTTGCTCGATAAACTAAACAATATACAATATATATAAGAGAAATGTGGCTGATGATTGAACTTTAATACTATCATCATATTGGGATAATACATTTTGATGACAAATTTTGGTTGTGTCTCGCAAATTTGACAGCGACAAGCGGACGACCGCGTCCTCATCGCAATGTAGCGTCTTTATTAGCAAGCAAACTAACGGCTATCAAATCCTCGCCTCCGTGGCGGGGAAAAAAGTGAGTTTCTTACAAGTACATCACAGGAGGTCAAGGAATAACGTGCTACACGACATAAATTATGGTGCAGGAGGATACAACAATCCATGATAACTGCTAAAATAAATCTCTTGAACAGGGGCGGATCAATAGAAATATCAACACAAGCGATACCAAGCATAGTATCAGTATATAGGCGATACTACAGTGATTAGGTTTCTTATTTGACAACATTTTTTTTTTTAATTGTTTTTTTTTCTTTTATTGTTCCCTAACTCTGGAGCTGAGTTAATGAACACAAGTTGGCTTTAAGGACACAAACCAAATGAATTAAATCAGAGCCAAGAGTTGTTTTTGCCAATGTTTAGTTATTTCTATCTAATTATTTGCTAAAAATATTGTATGTAATAAAAGGAAATAATTACATTATTTGAATAATTAGTTAATACAGTATTGTTACTAAAGGTGTGGGAAAAAATCGATTCAAGTACGAATCGAATCGAATACATTGTGCGATTCAGAATCAATTCTCATTTAAAATAAAAAATAAATATATATATATATTTATATATATATATATATATATATGTATATATATATATATATATATATATATTTTTTTTTTTTTTTTTTTTCAATCCAACAAACCACTACACAGCAATACCATAACAATGCAATCCAATTCCAAAACCAAACCTGACCCAGCAACACTCAGAACTGCAATAAACAGAGCAATTGAGAGGACACAAACACGACACAGAACAAACCAAAAGTAGTGAAACAAAAATGAATATTATCAACAACAGTATCAATATTATTTATAATTTCAGCATAGCAGTGATTAAAAATCCCTCATTGACATTATCATTAGATATTTATAAAAATTAAAAAAACTACAACAATAGTGTCACAGTGGGAGAGGGGTTAGTGCGTCTGCCTCACAAGACGAAGTTCCTGCAGTCCTGGGTTCAAATCCAGGCTCGGGATCTTTCCGTGTGGAGTTTGCATGTTCTCCCCATGAATGCGTGGGTTCCCTCCGGGTACTCCGGCTTCCTCCCACCTCCAAAGACATGCACCTGGGGATAGGTTGATTGGCAACACTAAATTGGCCCTAGTGTTTGAATGTGAGTGTGAATGTTGTCTGTCTATCTGTGTAGGCCCTGCGATGAGGTGGCGGCTTGTCCAGGGTGTACCCTGCCTTCCGCCCGATTGTAGCTGAGATAGGCGCCAGCGCCCCCCGCGACCCCAAAAGGGAATAAGCGGTAGAAAATGGATGGATGGAGTGTCACAGTGGCTTACACTTGCATCGCATCTCATAAGCTTGACAACACACTGTGTCCAATATTTTCACAAAGATAAAATAAGTCATATTTTTGGTTCGTTTAATACAGGGGTGTCAAACTCAAATACAGAGTGGGCCAAAATTTTAAACTGAACAAAGCCGTGGGCCAAGGTTTAACAAATTAACCTTTTAATAGGGTCCCAGACAAGTTTTGCATTGAATATTGAACAAGCGAGACTTATATAACTTTATAGTTACATGCAAAATCGAGTTTCAAATAATACAAATAATTTAAAAATAGCAATGGCATATCAAATCAAATTTAAATAGAAATTAAATGCCTCTTTTCTATTTGCAGCCTTCTCAGGTAAATATCAAAATAAACTTTTCCCACAGGCTAATAATACATTTTTATATTGTAGCGTCCAGGAAGAAGTAGTACTGCAAGGGGTTCTGTGTATTTGTTCTGTTGTGTTTATGTTGTGTTACAGTGCGGATGTTCTCTCGAAATCTGCTTCTCATTCTCGTTTAGCGTTGGTTCACAGTGTGGCGCATATTTGTAACAGTCTTAAACTTGTTTATGCGGCCACCCTCAGTGTGACTTGTATGGCTGTTGACCAAGCTTGCATTGCATTAGCGTCTGTGTGTGTGTGTGTGTGTGTGTGTGTGTGTGTGTGTGTGTGTGTGTGTGTGTGTAAAAGCCACATATGTCATGTGCCTAGGCCGGCACGCTGTTTCTACGTAGGAAAAGCGGACGTGACGAAAGGTTTTAGAGGACGCTTGAGGCAGTGCCTTTAAGGCACGCCCCCAATATTGTTGTCCAGGTGGGAATCGGGAGAAATTTGGGAGAATGGTTGCCCCCAGTGATTTTCGTGAGAGGCACTGAAATTTGGGAGTCTCCTTGGAAAATTTGGGGGTGGCAGTATAATACCGGCGGGCCAGCTCTAATGTTAATTTAATATTGCCTCAAGGGCCAAATTAAAATACACGGCGGGCCAAATTTGGCCCGCGGGCCAGAGTTTGACACCCATGGTTTAATAGTTAAAACAAATTTACATTATTGCAATCAGTTGATAAAATATTTTCCTTTACAATTTACAAAAGCTTTTTTTCTAAAATCTACTACTCTGCTAGCATGTCAGCAGACTGGGGTGGATCCTGCTGAAATCCTATGTATTGAATGAATACAGAATCGTTTTGAATCGTACAAATATCATATTTGAATCGAGAATCGAAAAAAATCGATATATTATCGAATCGTGACCCCAAGAATCGATATTGAATCGAATCGTGGCACACCCAAAGAGTCACAGCTATCCTATTTTTTTCTGATAATATTTGAAAACAAAAATGTAATTATTCAATGATCTTGACCATTTTGAAGGATACAAAATTTGTAGTGTAGCCCCAATCTAATGTAAAGTAGTAACCAGCAAAATAATACAGTTAATACAGTTTAACAGAAGTGTAGATAGAACATGTTATAACAAAAAGTAACCATCCATCCATTTTCTACCTTTTGTCCCTTTCGGGATCGCAAAGGGTGCTGGAGTCTATCTCAGCTGCACTCGGGCGAAAGGCAGTGTAGACCCTGGACAAGTCGCCACCTCATCGCAGGGCCAACACAGATAGACAGACAACATTCACACTCATATTCACACAGTAGGGTCAATTTAGTGTTGCCAATCAACCTATCCCCGGGTGCATGACTTTTTGACGTTACCACATATGTCAGCATTTGTAACCCATTCTGGAAAGGTTCTATTATAGTGTTTTTTTAATGCCAAATATATATTGTGATATAAATGCTGAAATATATATAGCAATAGAGATTTTAGGCCATATCAGCCGTCAGTAAACGGGCCCTTTCTTTTAGTTGTATTATTTGCTTGGTTGTCAATTATTCCCCATTTTTGAATAGCGTACGATAACTTTGTATTCATGTCGTCGATTCAGCTTTCACCAACTGGCCAAGATATGAGAGCGTGTAAATCAAAGCGGTAACAATCCAGATGATTGTTTCCAGTTCTAAACTACAAACTATTATTAGTATCAGTGACATCGGACAAGGTTTACTGGCCCTATGGTGACACTGAATGTGTCCACCAAGATCTCTGTCTTCAAAGACATTATATTCAGAAATTCAAGACAAAAAGAAAGCCTTCCCCTACCTTTGTGGTTGAAGAGACCCTCCATCTCCATGGAGGACCTGGAGTGTGCAATACAGAGCATGGAGCAGGGGACAATGCCCTCTTGGGCAGGTGAGCGGTCTGTAGTCCGTACCAGACACCAGTCCGGCCTATCATGGATTCGCTCCAGAACCTCTACTGTTTGCCCTCGTCGAACTGTCAGCTCCCCACTGCTGCCACCATTGGTGGCCACAAAGTCGTGGATGACCACAGTCAGTTCGCAACCCCCTGACAGCTGAAAAGAAAGGAACATATATATTTTTAATTCAACTAAAGTCTGATGTTTAGGCTTGCATAAAGTTATCATTTCCACCATTTGCTCTCCAGATATCAGGCTGGAGAGTAATCGGAATGGTGGACTCAGTTTGTATAGGTAATGCACTTTCTGACCAGCTTATGTAAAATGACAAACACATACATAAAATACATTTCTTTGGAGTACGAGGTTTCAATATAAGGCAAATGCATGTTTAATGTGGTAGTTAGGCTCAGAACAAAAAAAACAAAACAAAAAACAAAGGAACCTCAGTTTATGAGCCAATTATTGTGCAAACCAAAAACCAAATAAAATATGCTTTGTTGTATGAACCTGGTCTGCGTGTACGAACACTTCATCCACCCATTGAGTGTCCCGCAGCACATCTATTGTGGGCGGGCTGACCGATCTCCTGTCAGCACAATAGTGCGTTGTGTTGCTTCTGTGCTATGTTGTGTGCCTCTTAAGTGTTTTTTAGTTTTAAAAAAATCTAGTATTCCTAGCTCAATATGAGTTCAATGAAAGCAATGGACAAGCCTTGTGTTGTTTGAAACGTGGAAATATCCACAGCACTTCCTCCCCTCGACTGCAAGCCAAGAAGATTAAATAACAAGGCAAACTGGATTAAAAAAATGTCTTAATTATTGTAGCAACCTGGCTGTTAAAGTTAAGGAGTTGTGTGATTTCAAACTTTGAGTGCACCACAGGGCTAGTGACAGTGTGTGTGTGAGAACACTTCAGCTAGTTGTTGTTGCTTTGACTTTGGAATTAAATAGAATTGATCCATGCCCTTGTGTCCTTGAGCAAGACACTCCACCCACTTTTCTTCCAGTGCCATTATTCATGACGAACAAGATTCAAAAGGACTTTTCTCAGTCAGTCTACAGCACAGTCTACAGTCAGTTGTTGCCCTTCTTAGAGGATAATGGTATCACTGAGCTGTTCCAGTCCGCTTTTAAAGCCCTCCACAGCACAGAGTCAGCGCTTCTAAAGGTTTTTAACAATATCCTACTGTCAACTGATTCTGGTAATTATGTTGTCCTGGTGCTTTTAGATCTGTCTGCTGCATTCGACACTGTCAACCACGCCACCTTAATCACTCGTCTTGAGAACTGTGGGGGTATTAAGGGCGCCCCCCTCAACTGGTTCCGGTCGTCCCTAGCCGACAAGAGTTTTTGTGTAAAAATAGACAGTTTTATGTCTTCCACAGCTCCTCTACCACACGGGGTGCCCCAGGGCTCAATCCTTGCCCCAATCCTATTTGCGCTTTAGACTCTCCCCTTTGGTTCTATTTTTAGGAAGTATGGTATTGCATTTCATTTTTATGCCGATGATTGCCAGATCTATTTTCCCATGGCACAAAATAACACAGTTCAACGTCTCACTGACTGCCTGCACGACATCAAAGCCTGGCTTTCAGCTAACTTCCTGAGCCTAAATGAAGACAAAACAGAAGTTATGTTGTTCGGTCCAAGTCGCTCTCCCTCCCTCAACGTTGACCTCGGCACTCTGACCCCATATATCAGCGACTATGTCACAAACATAGGAGTAAGGTTCGACTCAGATTTTAAACTCGAAAAACAAATCAGCAGCGTCGTTCAAAAAAGCTTTATCAATTACGCCAAATAGCGAAAGTGAAACCGCTTCTGTCAGGACATGATCTCTAGAAATTAATTCACGCCTTTATCTCGAATCGTTTAGACTACTGCAATATCCTGTATGTGGGCATTAGCCAGGACTCCCTCGCCCGCCTGCAGCTCGTGCAGAACTCTGCTGCTCGTCTGCTAACACAGACCCGCAGACCTGAGCACATCACCCCTATATTAGCGTCCCTTCACTGGCTCCCTGTGCATTATCGAATCAATTTTGAACTCCTTCTATTTGTTTTTAAATGTCCAAACAACCTCGCGCCAACATATCTCTGCGACCTCCTTCAGCCTTACTGCCCCACTTGATCCCTAAGATCAGCTGATCAGCTGCTCCCGACGGTCCCTGACACAAAGCTGAAGCTTAGAGGTGACAGAGCTTTCGCCGCTGCTGCTCCCAAGCTCTGGAACGACCTACCTCTGAGTGTTAGACAAGCCTCCTCTCTTCCTGTTTTTAAATCTCTCTTAAAAACATACTTTTATTCCTTGGCTTTTAACACTGAGTGATATCCATCCTGCAATGGCAGCCCATTATACACCTGCTGTGAACCTGTTTTTATGTTTTATTTATTTATTTCTTATCATGTTCTGTTTGTGGTGTGTTGTTTGCTCGGTTTTCATATTATCTTTTAACCTGCCCATTGTACAGCACTTTGGCTACCCCTGTGGTAAATTTTGAATGTGCTTTATAAATAAAGTTGATCTGATTTTCTGGATTTTTAAAGGTTAAAAAAAGGAATTTCTTCGAATTGCAATGCCATCCATCCATCCATTTTCTTCCGCTTATTCCCTTCGGGGTCGCGGGGGGCGCTGGTGCCTATCTCAGCTACAATCGGGCGGAAGGCGGGGTACACCCTGGACAAGTCGCCACCTCATCTCAGCAAATTGCAATGTATCTAATTAAAAATTATAATTGAACATCATGTAGGGAGGAGCCCATTCAATTCAAATTTTCACATCAATTCAAATTTAATTCTAAAATAGAATTGTTTTGATACACATACTTTGCTAAACTTTATTCCAAATCCAATTTTGATTAAAACTATTGATATTTGATATGTTAATTATTGTGGTGTTGTCTGCAGTGGTACACTCCTTCTTAAAAAGAAGTGTTTCTAATACTTCAATGACCTGTTTAGCCACGTGAGAGGAACAATATTGGAAAGTTGTTATTATAATGCAGTTCATTGTAATCTACTACCCCAATGTATAAACACTGTGTTCAACTAAAATGACAGTACGATACAATCAAATATCCAAGCAGCAACATATCAAGTGCATGCCAGATTTACCAATGCGTACATGATCACAGCGTAAATGTTACATTACCAATTTAATTTGCAACATACCCTCTGGTAGTGTGGTAACGCCAGCGCACTGAGAAGCTGAGAAACAGGATGGGCGATTCTTTCCTCCAATTTCTCCATTGTTTTCCACTCCCTCATTGTGAGAAAAGTCCAAAAAACGTCCAAAACTCTGACAGCAATAATGACCTTATGAACCACTATACAACTATCTAAATGACACTAAGAAAGTAATTTGAACAGTCTTAAGCAAGCTAAAAGACTAAAAAAAAACAACTGCTCCATTTCAACTGGTAAAAAAAAAGGTCCTAATCAAATCCAGATCAATTCGGTACAGTAGATCCAACACTGCCTATAAATTATCCTCTTGAAGTCAGACTATTATTATTTAGGTAAGAAAAATATACCAGGAATTCAGTGGAAAAAACATTTATCTACAATCTCTCTATTTGGGAAGTCTTGGATGGAGTGAAAGCAGTGAAGACTTAAAAAGGTTGTTTCCTGTCTGGCATAGAGGCGAGCATCCTCCGCGAGTGGGAGGCTGAAGCAGCTGACACACAAGTCAGTCACTAAAGCGGATGCACACAGGAACACGAGCCCTCGCATACAAAAAAAAATACACAAACACGCCAGTGTCACGGCCTCCTGAATGAAAGGTTTCACACAGAATCCTCACACAGCCAGAGAGATAAAGATGCATTCAAAGCTGGGAGATGACCCAGAATATTTATTTGAATGTGCAACAGCACACATCCATCCATCCATGTTCTACCGCTTGTATTCATTTTAATTCTTAAACAATTAAACACTTAATAATATTCAGCACCAATTAGTTTAGCTATACTACCTTAAACAAGCGGGTACACTAGGGAGAGATGCCTGGCTTCAATTCACGGTTTGACTGGAGAGTAAAGAAACATTCTTCTGCACAAGTGTGCATGAGCGTGTTAGGTTTGCTCATACTGAGCGTGGGAGGACAAGCCTTCTGCGGCGCTATTACCAGATATAACTAGAGTCGGCTGTCCTTGCGCTCGGTGAAACTCTCCGACACACACACATTGCATGAAATCTCTGTCAGATGGACTGTCACACAACACATCCACGGGAAACATGTTGTAAAGAGATGATAGCATTTAAGAAATCTGCAAGGATCACAAGCTATAACTTGATTAGTGAATGAAAAGGATCCAGAATAGAATACTGTTTATTTTGTAGGCTTGCCCACAATCCAACACAGTGCATCTGTGGACCTCAAATGACTTTGTGGAGAAACAACTTGGGAGTTGAATTTAAACTGTAAACCTAAATAGGATGGAAGAATGTTAAAAAAGAGAGATTTGGGTCGACCTTTAAGGTGCTTCGGGTGATGGGTAAATGACACCTCAGTGAGTGTGTGGCACACTCAATAGCTGCATTGACACGGGACTGATACTGTGTTAAGTGTTTCATAATTTTCATCCTACATCTGCTTGATTAACCCTCCGGGTAGTTTCACTTTTAATTATCTTCAAAACCAAACTGGAGTTTTAAGGGAGTAAAAGCTTTTTGGATTCATACCTGTTTTGCTTTGATTTTTCAATACACCTTAGTCCTAAACAAAAATATCAAACATGTCATTTTTTTAAAAATGTTGACCCTTTTTGAAGGCCTTTTGAACAGATAATAATTTATAAAGTAACCATCCTTCTATCCATCCATTCATTTTCTACCGCTTGTCCCTCTCTGGGTCGCAATGTTATGGAATGTTATATTACTTACAAACTGTGACCTCATTTGATCAAAAGCCCTTTAAAGGGTTAAAAAAAAAGAAACATTTTATGTTTGGTATTTTTGTTTAGGGCTGATTAAAAGATGTGTCCAAAAAAAAGTAACAAACAAAAAAATTATCCAAAATGTTTGTATGCCCTCTGAAAAATGAAATCATTTTATATCCTGTTTGACATTGAGGTATTGTGCAATAACTGCTGGTGTATCATAAACCTGGGAAATAATTGGAGATTGAAATTTAAAAATTGAGCCCACTTAGGAAAAATAATGTATAATGGAGTAATACAACAAACATACAGCACAAAAATACAACACAAATAATTATTTAATGAAAGGAAAATAAATTCATAATTTGTCCACTGAGGGATAAAATAAATGTAATTTATTTAACCTGCAAATAAAATTAATATTTAGCAAATACAGTATATAGTTTTTTGGTTTTAAAACGAATAGCTGTGCAGATAGGAATAGGCAACGTGCAATTTTGGTCGATGAGCCAGCTATTAAACATTTACCTTATTTGGCGCTATGCAATTGCTATTAAAATTATCACACATTATGAAATTTTTAAGCTAGATATATGTATTATATTAAATATGTATATAATAATATGTTAGTACAGTATGCACATATATGTACACGTATATATGTGTAGGCTGTATGTTTGTGTGTGTATACATTTTTAAATTATGAACATTAATCAAGTTGGTGCTCTAAGCAAACTGCCAACTGCTGATAAAACTACATTTATTCAAGCCACTGATAAAAATGAAACCATTTTAGTTGTTAAAAACTGCAAGACAAAGATGTCTGCTGACTGGAATGGACTGGACATGTCAGTATTAAAAGACATTTTTGAATGTGTTGTCACTTACAGTACATTTGTAATCTTTCTTTACAATCGGGTTTTTTTTTCCAGAAGAAAACTGCAAAAGTGATTCCTATTTACAAGGCTGGTGATGAACAGGAATTCACTAATTATAGACCCATTTACATTCTGTCACAGTTTTCTAAGGTTTTGGAGATTATATTCCATAAATGACTATTCAATTATATGCAAACCCTGTTTCCATGTGAGTTGGGAAATTGTGTTTAATGTAAATATAAACGGAATACAATGATTTGCAAATCCTTTTCAACCCATATTCAGTTGAATATGCTACAAAGACAACATATTTGATGTTCAAACTGATAAACATTTTTTTTTGTGCAAATAATCATTAACTTTAGAATTTGATGTCAGCAACACATGACAAAGAAGTTGGGAAAGGTGGCAATAAATACTGATAAAGTTGAGAAATGCTCATCAAACACTTATTTGGAACATCCCACAGGTGTGCAGGCTAATTGGGAACGGTTTGGTGCCATGATTGGGTATGAAAGCAGCTTCCATGAAATGCTAAGTAATTCACAAACAAAGATGATGTGTGTGTTACCACTTTGTAAGCAAATTGTCGAACAGTTTTAGAACAACATTTCTCAACGAGCTATTGCAAGGAATTTAGGGATTTTATCATCTATGGTCCGTAAAATCATCAAAAAGTTCAGAGAATCTGGAGAATTTACTGCACGTAAGCGATGATCATACGTACTTTTGATCCCTCAGGCGGTACTGCATCAAAAACCGACATCAGTGTGTAAAGGATATCCCCACATGCGCTCAAGAACACTTCATAAAACCATTGTCAGTAACGACAGTTGGTCGCTACATCTGTAAGTGCAAGCTAAAACTCTACTATGCAAAGCCAAACCCATTTATCAACAATATCCTGAAACGCCGCCGGCTTGGCTGGGCCCGAGCTCACCTAAGATGGACTGATGCAAAGTGGAAAGGTGTTCTGTAGTCTGACGAGTCCACATTTCAAATTATATTAGGAAACAAAGGACGTGGTGTCCTCCATAACAAAGAGGAAAATAACCATTCGGATTGTTATCGGCGCAAAGTTCAAAAGCCAGCATCTGTGATGGTATGGGGGTGTATTAGTGCCCAAGGCATGGGTAACTTACACATCTGTGAAGGCACCATTAATGCTGAAAGGTCCATACAGGTTTTGGAGCAACATATGTTGTCATCCAAGCAACGTTACCATGGACTCCCCTGCTTATTTCAGCAAGACAAGTGTTACAACAGCGTGGCTTCGTAAAAAAAGAGTGTGGGTACTTTCTTTGCCCGCCTGCAGTCCAGACCTGTCTCCCATCAAAAATATGTGGCCCATTATGAAGCGTAAAATACGACAGCGGAGACCTTGGACTGTTGAACGACTGAAACTCTACATAAAACAAGAATAGGAAAGAATTCCACTTTCAAAGCTTCAACAATTAGTTTCCTCAGTTCCCAAACGTTTGAGTGTTGTTAAAAGAAAAGGTGATGTAACACAGTGGTGAACATGCCCTTTCTCAACTACTTTGGCACGTGTTGCAGCCATGAAATTCTAAGTTAATTATTATTTGCAAAAAAAATATGGTTCATGAGTTTGAACATCAAATATTTTGTCTTTGTAGTGCATTCAATTGAATATGGGTTGAAAAGGATTTACAAATGATTGTATTCCGTTTATATTTACATTTAACACAATTTCCCAACTCATATGGAAACGAGGTTTGTAGACAATACAAATATTCTTTGTGAACAGCAGTATGGTTTAAGACCCAATAGGACCACTACCCTAGCATGAGTGGACCTTGTACAAAAAATATCAAACGTCATAGACAATAAGCAATATGCTGTTATAAGGGTTCCTAGAGCTCACCAAAGCTTTCGATACAGTGAATCATGAATTGCGACTCAAAAAAATTGTACGGATAGGGGATTAGAGGAGTGGCCTTTTTTTGGCTCCAGACTTTGTGAAGAACAGATCCCAGTATGTCCACATCATTGGCACTGATTCCCAGCTGCTGACAGGGACCTCTGTTGGGTCCTTTTTTTGTCCCTTATGTATACTAAGGATCTTTGTTTAGTTTCAAAAATATAACATTTGAATTTATTTGCTGATGACACCAAAATACTAGTTGTGGTAACAACCCAGAAGCATTAACAGATACAGTGAAAAAATAACTGCTATTGTTAAAAAAGTGGTTCGATAAAATAAGTTAACTCTCGATTTAAACAAAACTAAATGTATAGTGTTTAAAAATTGTGCCATTGATGTATGTAGAAATTTGAAAATAAATGATACTGAGACAGAAAGAGTGAATGATATAAAATTTCTTGGAATAGTTTTACAAAATGAGCTCAGTTGAAAGCCCCATATAAACTATATCAAGGCAAAACTATTTACATCTCTTGCAATAAAATCTAAAATCAATCTTTGAAAAAAACTTATATATTTTATACTGTTCCCTGGTTCTCCATTACAAGACCTATGGCTTATAAGTGTGAGGAAACACTTATAAAACCAATCTTAATCCAATTAGTATCATTCAAGAAACAGTGATCCGCATTGTCAATAACGTGGCTTAGAGGGCACATACAAATGAGCTTTTCATTCAATTAAAAGCACTAAAATTGAAGGATTTGGTAGACTTTAAGACAGCACAATTTATGTATAACATAAACAATAACAAGTTACCAGTGTATATTCAGGGACTGTTTAAAAAACGACACTGTGTTTATAATATCCGAAAGAAAGAAATGTTTGAAAAAAAAACATGTGAGAACGAGTGCAAAGAAGCATTGTCTATCTTTTGTTGGGATTAATGTATGGACTAAGTTGGACCAAGAGTTAAAAGATGGTAAAACTTTAATCAAAAAATAAAAGTATTTTGAGGAAATTCATTATAAAAAAAAAATGTTGAGAATAAATGCAATGGATGTAAAATGGCGACTTGTCCAGGGTGTACCCCGCCGTCCGCCCGATTGTAGCTGAGATAGGCGCCAGCGCCCCCCGCGGCCCCAAAAGGGAATAAGCGGTAGAAAATGGATGGATGGATGGATGGATGTAAAATTTACATGCAGGAAGTTTTCTTTATTTTAGTTTTATATTTTGTGATTAATGGAAAACAAAATATTGTACAACTCCATGCATAAGACATTGGTAGTTTTTTCTGTTTCTGTTTTGTAAATACACTGGAATAAGTGTTATAAGCTTTAGCTTCCGCCTATTCCATTTCAGACTATATGTATGTTAAAAAAAAGTCCTATCTTAACTGTCAAATGTTTAAATGTCTGAATAAATTAAACTTGAAACGTAAAACATGCAGCTGTCTTTCGGCCCCCAGTCAAATTTTTTACCCCAATGAAGCCCGCAAATAAAAAAGTTAACGAACCCCACTAAACTATGAAGTTAAGTAGAGGGGCACCACATATCGGCCTGTGGGTCGCAAATGACCCAGGGACCACGTGTTTTAGACCACAGATTCATATCAATGACGGCGATGAAAACTGAAGAAAAACGCGGCACGTCACTCTTACGACTTCATTTAGTGCGAGCTGTCACTTGTGAGTCGAAAGCAGCGCTTCTTCTTGAAGTGACACACACATGGAGGTATGGATGGACATGGTGTTTCATAAAGCATCAATGTTTCAGTATCGTTTGACCCGTCACTAGGTGCAACTGTAATTGGAACAATAGTGCAACAACCTCTTGAAAGAGATTTTGGTAAACTACTTTGAATCCGTTATATAGAGCATGGCGGTGTGTTTCTCTACCTTATCACTGTCCAGTGTGTTCTGGGATGTCCGTGAGGCGATTGAAATGGTGTCAGGTTGACTGCTTGCATCTCCTTGGCTGTCTAGCTCCTCCCCATCCCTGCATGTGGATAAACCAAAATACTTTCGTTGAATTACTCGTTTTATTAAAACATAGTCCAGCTGTGTTAATGGGAGAAAACAGTTGCTATTTTACTGCGCGTTGTCATAATGAGCACGACAAACAAGTGGCGCGCTGTTAGCCTACCGTCTGCCTTTATGTTTGGCTGTGGTGGCTTTCGGGATATGAATGGGTTCCTTCAGAGCACCCCGCAGATGGACCGTTCGTTCTTGAATGACCTCGCGAATGTGTTTGATCCAGTCCTGTTTGTTTTCAATGCTTGAAGCCTGGAAGAGAGCATCAGCTTGAGTCAATTACAGATTAAAGCATACACACCTGGAAAATTCAGCAATTTGTAAACATACAGAACAACTAAATATTTTCAGTTTTCAGCTTTCTTTAGAAAGTCATTTATTGTCCGCTTCCAATTAACAGTCAGTGACACATCCCCATCTCCCTTCTTCACTCTGACACCAGCAACTCTGAAGCTGCAATGTCATGTTACATAAGGAGCAGGTTTTCATTGTCATCACAAGTTACGCAATGAAACAGACAACCGGCACACTGACGGTAAATATATAGACTGGAAGATTCAGGGAAAAGACATGACAAACAAATATGAACACAGTCACAGATCCCGAATGATCATTTATTCTTATAGTGCGCAAACTATCTACTTTGTATGTATCAAATGTGATGCTACTGTAACAAAGCAGAAAGTAACTGGAGGCAGTGGACTGAAGACACAAAGGTACTCATGGTCTGCTTCGCCAAGTTGGCTACAAGGTCGATCATGTTTTTGTTTACAGTATTTCCTTGAATTGCCGCCGGGGCGCTAATTAATTTAAAACCTCTTCTCACTCCTGCGCTTACCAAAAGCATGCGGTAAAAGTAAGCATGCGCTAATTATTTTAAAACCTCATTTCACCCTGGCACTTACCAAAGGCATGCAGTAAAAAAATTGAGTGTGATGTAAGCGTGGACCTTAAATCCTACTGAATAGCTCTTAATCTTCTTACCTTTATGCGATTTCAAATCACCGATATTGAAATGAGCCTCCTCCATTTTGAAAATGATGACAGGGGAAGTGTCCCTCGTGACGTCACGAGTTTAACCAGGCGGTAATACTCAGCATGCGCTAATTATTTTGGGAAGCGAGTTTGACCCGGCAGTAATTCAAGGCAGGCGCATACTATATGCCCTGCGTCAATTCAAGGATATACGGTATTTCTTTTTTTAATTCAATAAATATCACCTACTTCTTTTTTTTCAGGACTGTCCTTCACACTCACTTTCTTCTATCCTATGGTTAAAAACAAAGTCGATCTCCAGCTTTAAAGTACCAGTAGAGTGGAAAAACAAGTTGCTTTTACATTGAAGGTATTGTTATATATACCTGATCTATAACACCAAGACTCCCAAAGCTTGCAAATAAATAGATATGATCAAAATAGTATCAATCTTACAGAAAACATCGAGCCATTTTGAGGGTTAATGAGCAAGCCAGTCACGTGATCCCTGACGTAGCATTAGGAACCAAAGATCCCTTCCCCATCAACAACAATGCTAATCAAGCAAGCTTTGTGAGAGACAACAACTATTACTTGAAGTAAAATGATGATCCTGAACCTTATATCTTTGAACCAGAACACAAGGAGGATGGGCAGTAAGTTTTAGAAGCCGGGTGATAAACGGATGCAGCTTTATTGGAAACACTGTTGTATTAACTAGGGTTGCCAACCATCCCTTGAAAAACGGAATTGTACCGTATTTAATAACATAACTACGCGTCCCTTAACAATCAGAATAAATACCAGAAGAAAACAGACGAGAACACAAAAGCAAAGGCCAAATCAATCACCATGTTGATAGGGGTGAAAATTTGCGACCCAACGCTACTCAGCATCCGCATCAAAATAACCATAGCAATTACGGTAGAAAAGGTTGCTATATTGTGGATATTTTTTAGCATTATTTTACATACCAGGAAATAAACCAAAACAAAGACGGTATAAACCTTCCATCCATCCATTTCCTACCGTTAGTCCCTTTTGGGGTCGCTGGAGCCTATTTCAGCTGCATTCAGCCTGTAGGCGGGGTATACCCTGGAAAGGTCGCCACCTCATCGCAGGGTATAAACCTTGATTAACCTAAAATACATGGCTTGTTGTTTGTCTATACCAGTAGTTATCAAGTTTTTTTCACCAAGTATCGCCTCAGAAAACACTTGGATCTTCAAGTACCACCATAAAGATCAACATTAAAATACAGTAGCATACAGTACCAGGTAGAGGTTTTATTTATTAAGTATATAGTAACATTGTACACAGTTTGAACAGTCACACTGTGTTTGAATACAGGAAAATAAAACTGTTACATTAGTATATTTAATTATGTGATTCTTTGGTGAACCACAGTTTGAGAATCACTGGTCTATACTGTATGGTGACAGAATGAATGTCAACAAGTATTTTGACAAGATTATATAATGTATGAATAATAACGAAAACTAAAGAAGCACTTGTTCCAGGATCTAATGCAGACATTTTCTGAAAATGTTATCCATATCAGTACATTAGTTATATTGATAACTATCGGACTACGCAAATGGTTGCATTTTTCTTATGAGGCAGCACATATTTGTGGAACACTGGCCCTGCCAACAAGGTGTTTTTTTGTTTTTTTTTCAGGAAGTTGGCAACCCCATGCTAAACATACAAACCAAACATAATAAACAATAATAAAACAAACACCTACTGTACAATTTCCACTCTCGCTGAGATGCTAACCCACGGGATGCTCACATAATCCTGTTTAGATGAAGATTCAATTGAAATCCTCAAAAAGCTTAAACATTTTTTGCTGCAGCTGGCGTCTTTTTCGCTATCTCGGGTGATATCAAAGTCGAACAGCCTCTCTGTCCATGGCCACATTTGTCTACTCCCAGGCGACACATGCATGAATTCTAATCTAGATATTACTTTTAGCAAGTTTGAGGTGAAGCAAAAGTAGCCGCCGGTTTGGTGAGTCAACAATAGCAGCGTAAGATAGCATTAACTCACACCTATCAATGCACCTCTAAAATAAGCCGTCTGCATTAGCGCTTAAAATACCAAAATCACTCATATTCGGTTAATTTTCAGGTCACTACATGTAAATGGAGTATTGTCTGTGGTTTCTGGATGTTTTTAGATAGTTTTATGGGCGCAATAGAGGACCCTCGATGGGTTGACTCAATTATTGGCTATTTAATTATGATTTCAAATGCATTAAAACAAATTCAAGTATATGTGTTCTTGTCTTACATAAGGATTGGAATTAGTAAACACCACATATATTTTCAATTTTTGCGCATTTCCAGTATGTCTTATTTGCTGATATGGTCAGCGTGCATAGGCGGTACTCCAGTGACGTATAATGTATGGAAATTGCCAAAGATATTTGGAGCGGAACATTCAAATTGGCGGACTGAATTTGTGGCATTTTGTGAAGTTTGGACGGTATTTTCACATACTTTGCGGATGGTAAATAAAATTAAATAGGGCAGTGATTCTCAAATGGGGGTACGCGTACCCCTTGGGGTACTTGAAGGTATGCCAAGGGGTACGTGAGATTTTTGAAAAATATTCTAAAAATAGCAACAATTCAAAAATTCTTTAGACATATATTTTTGGAAAAATAGCAACAATTCAAAAAATCTTTATAAATATATTTATTAAATAATACTTCAACAAAATATGAATGTAAGTTCATAAACTGTGAAAAGAAATGCAACAATGCAACATTCAGTGTTGACAGCTAGATTTTTTTGTGGACATGTTCCATAAATATTAAAGTTAAACATTGATTTTTTTTGTAAAGAAATGTTTAGAATTAAGTTCATGAAACCACATGGATCTCTATTACAATCCCCAAAGAAGGCACTTTAAGTTGATGATTACTTCTATGTGTAGAAATCGTTATTTATAATTGAATCACTTGATAATTTTTCAACAAGACCACTACAAATGAACAATATTTTGCACTGTTATACAACTTAATAAATCCGAAACTGATGACATAGTGCTGTATTTTACTTCTTTATCTCTTTTTTTTTTTTTACCAAAAATGCTTTGTGCTGATTAGGGGGTACTTGACTTAAAAAAAAATTTCACAGGGGGTACATCACTAAAAAAAGGTTGAGAACCACCGAAATAGGGTATAATAGATACAATGAAACACAATTAATCATATCAATTCAACATGTTTTCCACTCTACTGGTACTTTAATATAATGCTAGAAAGTAAGACCAGATGTGTAACTATAGCATTTGCTACGCCGACTAATGGCGGTGATGCTTGTACCTCAATTTTTTGCTTGCAACTTAAAGTATACAAGACAGCTCTCTCAAAATAATCTGAAGTTGGGACACTTTTAAGTTGAGGTACCACTGTATTGTATATGAGAATTCTACTAATACTGCACCTTGAGCACGATCTTGTTGTCCGAGGTCGGAGTTCTACCCACCCAGAGGGCAAACTTACAAGGGTCGCCCTCTACATGTTCTGTCACTCCGAGCTCTGATGTCTGAGAAAAGGAATATCACACATACAAATACAACATTGGAGTGAAAACCACAATGACCCAGCGACTAGGGATGTGTATCTTTCACATTTGAATCCAGTAAGTAATTTGTAAGTGTCATTTGTAAGTATTACTGTATATAGTAGACTTTAGACTTTGCATGCAGTTAAAATTCCAAGACGTACACAGTGTATAGGCTAAGGTGGGTTATCTAGTCACGGAGTAATCTTTGCCGTTAAGCAGACCCTAGTGTTTTGTAGCACCCAAAAAAGTGTATGTATTGGATTTTTTGTACTTATTGGACACAAAAGTAATGTGTAACGTGCAACTTAGTTGTAGTTTTCTTTACCAAATTTGAAGTTGTTGAAATCACCATTTAAAACGGTTAATCAGTATGGACATGGCAAAGTTATAAATTAGCATCAAGTTAGCTCATTTGGGAAAAGTGTAGAATTACTTTAAATTTTAGCTTTTTCTGCCAGGCATACTTGCTCTGTTGGCGTTGAAAATTGTAGCATTGGTACCCTTCCCTGTTAGCAACTAACAAAAACTATGTAGTCTAAGCATGAAACTGTGTATCACTTACAAACAGTTTGCTCTTGTAGAGGTACTTGCTGTGTCCATTTGAATCTTTCACTTCTTTACTTAAAACCAGAGACATTTCAAAGAGGAAAAGGTGGCGGTCACGACCCTTTCGGATGAGTGTTTTGGGATCCCAAACTTGGAAGGACTCCTGAAGAATGAGTTCTCCTTGGGAATCAAGGTTCCCATCAAACCCTGAAAGTAGTAAGACAGAAGAGAGTTGGATTCTTTCTTTCTTAGAGTTTGTGCAAGTATGTGGGTGGCCAGTTGCCTGCTGAGTCACACTTGAGTCATTTGTGTTCAATCACTGTGACGCCATTTCAGAGACAGAAATTGCATTTCTTTGTGGCAACGTGAGTACACACTCTCAAAGTACAGGTGACTTCAATAACAGAACCAGATTATGTGACATTTTGCTCACTTCAGGAAGTGAATCATATTTTGGTGCTGTTTTCAGATAAAAACAAAAAAAAGTGCAATGTCACCACCCTCTTTTTTTTTTTTTTTTTTTAAAGAGTCATAATAAAGAAAGTACAAAACCCAAAACCAGTGAAGTTGGCGCGTTGTGCAATGTGTAAATGAAAACAGAATACAAAGATTTGCAAGTCCTTTTCAACTTATCCATCCATCCATCCATTTTATACCGCTTGTCCATTTTGGGGTCACGGGGGGGTCACTGGAGCCTATCTCAGTGGCATTTGGACGGAAGTCAGTGTACACCCAGGACAAGTCGCCACCTCATCACAGGGCCAACACAGATAGACAGACAACATTCACACTCACATTCACACACTCGGGCCAATTTAGTGTTGCCAATCAACCTATCCCCAGGTGCATGTCTTTGGAAGTGGGAGGAAGCCGGAGTACCCGGAGGGAACCCACGCAGTCAAGGGGAGAACATGCAAACTCCACACAGAAAGATCCCGAGCTTGGGATTGAACCCAGGACTACTCAGGACCTTCGTATTGTGAGGCAGACGCACCGTGCTGCCCCTTTTCAACTTATATTCAATTTAATAGACTACAAAGACAAGATATTTAATGTTCGAACTGAAAAACTTAAATATTTTTTTGGCCAATGTACATTGACTTAGAATTTAATGGCAGCAACACATTCCATAATAGTTGGCACAAAGACATTTTTACCACTGTGTTACATGGCCTTTCCTTTTAACAACACTTAGTAAATGTTTGGGAACTGAGGAGACTAATTTTTGAAGCATTTCAGGTGGAATTCTTTCCCATTCTTGCTTGATGTACAGCTTAAGTTGTTCAACAGTCCGGTGTCTCTGTTGTCGTATTTTAGGCTTCATAATGCGCCACACATTTTCAATGGGAGAGGTCTGGACTACAGGCAGGGCAGTCTAGTGAGTACTACACTCTTTTACTATGAAGCCACGCTGTTGTAACACGTGGCATGGCGTTGTCTTGCGGAAATAATGACAGGTGTCCATGATAATGTGCTTGGATGGCAAAATATGTTGCTCTAAAACCTGTATGTACGTTTCAGCATTAATGGTGCATTCACAGATGTGTGCTCGGGCCCAGCAAAGCCGGCGGCGTTTCTGGTTGTTGTTGATAAATGGCTTTCGCTTTGCATAGTAGAAAACTGTAGTTACAAACAGTGGTTTTCTGAAGTGTTCCTGAGCTTGATATCCTTTACACACTGATGTTGGTTTTTGATGCAGTATTGCCTGAGGTATCGAAGGTCACAGGCTTAGCTGCTTACGTGCAGTGATTTCTCCAGATTATTTGAACCTGTTGATGATGTTACGGAGTGTAGATGGTGAAATCCCTGAATACATTGCAATAGCTTGTTGGGAAATTTTGTTCTTAAACTGTTCAACAATTTTCTCACGTATTTGTTCACAAATTGTTTGTAAAAGACTGAGCCTTTCATGGAAAATGCTTTTATACCCAATCATGGCAGACACCTGTTCCCAATTAGCCTGTTCACCTGTGGGATGTTCCAAATAAGTTTTCGATGAGAATTCCTCAACTTTCTCAGTCGTTTTTGCCATTTGGCCAGCTTTTTTGAAACATGTTGCAGGCATCAAATTCCAAACGAGCAAGAATTTGCAAAAAATAACAACATTTTCCAGTTGGAACGTTAAAAATCTTGTCTTTGCAGTCTATTTAATTGAATATAGTTTAAAAAGGATTAGAAAATCATTGTATTCTGTTTTTATGTACGATTTACACAACGTGCCATCTTCACAGGTTTTGCGTTTTGTTGGTATATTTGTGTGCGTTTCAACCAACCATCCAACATGGAGAGGTGCATGGCATCATTGGCTCTCTTGGGGACACTCAGCATCACCTCCAGACCGTCCTTGATCTCACCTTTTCCTTCCTCACAGCATGTCAATAGCTCCTAAAACATAAAACAAAGGTGGTAGGTCAAAAAAAAAAGTATATATGTAGTAAGGCCAAGGTTCCCATAACAGTGGTATGCAAAGTGTCAATAGGGTACGTGAATAAAAAATTTAAACCAGTGTAACTATATTGGTGTCTGAGAGCCTATCTGCCTACTTAATGTACGCAGTGTATTTGAACGCCTCATCATGTGAACAATGCAGGGAGCAAAGACACACATAAACATGAAGAAATGAGAAAGACTAAGTTGTTTTAATATTCTGTATGGGTTATATGAACAAATATGCACGTTTGATGATTATGTTGGATTGTTTTAGGAGTTTTTAAACTTAAATATTCATGTTGTGTACTAAATGAAAGCTGGTCTTCTTACCTGGTGCTGTGACATATTAGCAGGGACACCACAGGCATAATTGGGGCCTTAAGCAGCATTTTATTTGGAGACCCCGTGCCCCTTAACTTTCTAATTAGAACATGTTTTCACATATGTTTTATTCATATGAAACATTTTTTTGACTTTTTTTATCAAAAAATGCATGTTTGATACTAAAACTAAAACAAATTAATGGGAAATAAACATTTTTTTTTGTTCAGTGCTAAATTAAAATTTTAGCATCATTACAAACATATACCGGTATTTATTAGGGCTGTGAATCTTTGGGTGTCCCACGATTCGATTCAATATCGATTCTTGGGGTCACAATTTGTTTCAAAAGCGATTTTTTTTTCCAATTCAACACGATTCTCGATTCAAAAACAATTTTTTTCCGATTCTAAAGGATTTTCCATTTCATTCAATACATAGGATTTCAGCAGGATCTACCCCAGTCTGCAGACATGCAAGCAGAGTGGTAGATTTTTGTAAAAAGCTTTTATAATTGTAAAGGACAATGTTTTATCAACCGATTGCAATAATGTACATTTGTTTTAACTATTAAATGAACCAAAAATATGACTTATTTTGTCTTTGTGAAAATATCGGACACAGTGTGTTGTCAAGCTTATGAGATGCGATGCAAGTGTAAGCCACTGTGACACTATTGTTCTTTTCTTTTCTTTTTATAAATGTCTAATGATAATGTCAATGAGGGATTTTTAATCACTGCTATGTTGAAATTATAACTAATATTGATACTGTTGTTGATATTATTCGTTTTTGTTTCACTACTTTTGGTTTGTTCTGTGTCGTGTTTGTGTCTCCTCTCAATTGCTCTGTTTATTGCAGTTCTGAGTGTTGCTGGGTCAGGTTTGGTTTTGGAATTGGATTGCATTGTTATGGTATTGATACTAGATTACAGTTGGTACAAAATACGGCTGCTAGACTTTTGACAAGAACAAGAAAGTTTGATCATATTACGCCTATACTGGCTCACTTGCACTGGCTTCCAGTGCACTTAAGATGTGACTTTAAGGTTTTACTACTTACGTATAAAATACTACACGGTCTAGCTCCATCCTATCTTGCCTATTGTATTGTACCATATGTCCCAGCAAGAAATCTGCGTTCAAAGGACTCCGGCTTATTAGTGATTCCCAAAGCCCCAAAAAAGTCTGCGGGCTATAGAGCGTTTTCATTTCGGGCTCCAGTACTCTGGAATGCCCTCCCGGTAACAGTTCGAGATGCCACCTCAGTAGAAGCATTTAAGTCTCACCTTGAAACTCATTTGTATACTCTAGCCTTTAAATAGACTCCCTTTTTAGACCAGTTGTTCTGCCGTTTCTTTTTCTTTTTCTCCTATGTCCCACTCTCCCTTGTGGAGGGGGTCCGGTCCGATCCGGTGGCCATGTACTGCTTGCCTGTGTATCGGCTGGGGACATCTCTCTGCTGCTGATCCGCCTCCGCTTGGGATGGTTTCCTGCGGGCTCCACTGTGAGCGGGACTCTCGTTGCTCTGTTGGATCCGCTTTGGACTGGACTCTCGCGACTGTGTTGGATCCAATATGGATTGAACTTTCACAGTATCATGTTAGACCCGCTCGACATCCATTGCTTTCGTCCTCTCCAAGGTTCTCATAGTCATCATTGTCACCGACGTCCCACTGGGTCATCATTGTCACCGACGTCCCACTGGGTGTGAGTTTTCCTTGCCCTTATGTGGGCCTACCGAGGATGTGGTAGTGGTTTGTGTTGTGGTTTGTGCAGCCCTTTGAGACACTAGTGATTTAGGGCTATATAAGTAAACATTGATTGATTGACTGATATTGCTGTATATTGTTTTGTTGGATTGATTAATTAAAAAAACAAATACATCCAAAAAATCCCAAAAATATATATATGTATTTTTCAAAAATGAGAATCGATTCTGAATTGCACAACGTGAGAATCGCAATTCGAATAAGAATACATTTTTTCACACACCCCTAGTATTTATAAACCTTATTACAAGTACTTTTACCAGGTTTTGAATTCAGTAACTTCTGCTTTATGAGATAAGCAACATTACACTGTGCCACTAGAGCATTATGTTCTTATCAATGACAGGAATATGTTTGCAGCATTAGTATTGGCCGTATAATTCGTTATTTGACATTTGACATGCACTTTTTCAAGTAAAACCGGGCCTCCAATTGATTGTGGACCCCGATGCATAGCACATGTTCGTAATACCCTGCTCATTACATTTTCTCAATTATGAGGCTACATTTTGTTTCTTGACTGAATGCACTGACAGGTGTGCAGTTGCTTCTGGTCATCATTTTGCTGTTTACCTGCGGCAGTTTACCACTGAAAATGAATATGTTTTTGTACTGGTGGATTTCCTTTGCAACGGTGTGTTTTAAGTGAAAAAATAATGTTGTACTAAAGACGTATTACTATGTAGAAACCAAGCACACTTATTTAAAAAAAATAACTGTGGATTTTTTGAGCAATGATTAAGGCCAAAAAAATCAATACAGAGAATGTCATCATCAAACAATACTGTTTCTCTTTGCATTAATAACATTTCAGCGGATGTTTTAAAACAACGCATACGTGCCTGTAAATGTATGCACTACAGCTGGATAAGTCATCAATAATATGGCAGCCTTGGCATGTGTCCTGGTGTGTGAGTACCTTCAGGGCAATTAAGAAGGACATGGTCCTCTGTAAAGATTTCCTCTTCCTAATTTTTTTACACAATAAATAATTTATTACGTCAAACTGTTAAGAGATAATTTGGAGTAAAATGTGTTATTGTGTGCCTACAGACATTTTTTTTAAATGTGCAGGAGTAAAAGATACATTAATTTATGTTAAATATGTGAAAGTGTACAGACTTTGAAATGTTGTAAGATGGAGCAGTGTACATTGTGTTTATTCTACCTTTAGAAGCAGTTGGTACTTTGTTATTCTTTGGACTGGTTTGATCAAGTAAGAGGAAATCGAGTTGGCGAGACGATGCCTTTGCTGAATTTCCTGTAAAGCCATAAGAGAAAAAAGATCTGTCAAGTCCTTATAGTCATCATTTGTCTTATTATGTTACTGAAAATATGGCTTTTATAGAACATGTTTATGACATTTAAAATCATACTTTAAAGTTACACAACTTACATCAAAATATGGGCCAGCATGCTCCAAAATGAGTTGCGTGGAGTCAGGCTTGTTCTTACAGTAGTTCACATACATCTGAAACTTGTCAGCCTGAGTGGGAGAAAAACAGACCTGAGACAAAAGTCTTGGGAAAATGTTTTAACACGTTACAGATCCACCATCGATTATTTTTTTCCACTCCATATACAACACATGTGCTCAAGCACGTAACCAAGTTTCTTAATTTAGCATGTATGACTTGTACAAAATAACAAAAGAGAGAGAAACATCATAAATCCCACCGGTTTTCCTGCCTTTGAAAGGGCAAATTGCAGCAGTATGTATGAAAACTGCGCTTCCTAAAATAAATATAAAATAAACTGTTTAGGATCTTGTAAATTTATGTTTTTACATAATGAGACCCCTCTTGATGTGAAATACAAAAAGTAATAAGTAATAATTTAGGCCTTCTTATGCTTGAAAATGCCTAATTTAAGACACAAATACATAGAATATGCTTAAAGAAAATAAAACAACAGCAAAAACGCAATATGGTGAAACCGCAAACTTTGACGTGAGATGCAGCAAAGGACAACTGGATTCAAACTAAAACAATGTAGAAGCCATCATGTCGTATTTTAGTGCTAAATGAATGCAAACTCATCCACCTGGAACAAGCGCTTAAAGGTGATATTGTGCAAGTAATGCGCTGTAGATAGGCACCCTTTTCAAATTTTATTGCTAACTCTAACCCACCAACAGAAGCCCCTAAAGTACAACACCAACAACACGGCATTAATCACAATCAGGGTGAGCTAGATGCATTCACAAGCCCCAAAATTGGGAGGGTCAACTTTACAACACAACCACTTCTTCTTTTTGCACATTATCTATGTTTTGTATTGTTGCTGGTTTTGCTGTAGTAATAATGACAACTTTTATAAATTGTATTTGTTATTTTTGAATGTATTTCTTTACTATCATTTTACTTATACTGTTGAAACATTTTAATTATTAGTTTGTTCAACCGAAATGTCACAAAACTCTGAACGAATAAAAAAGCTTTTTATTTTTTATTTTTAAAAAAACAAATGTGATCGTTTTCCATTTTTTTAGTTACAAATTGGAGCACTGTTTTAAAATTAAAATTTGGAAAAGAAAGCAATCTAGCCTTATTGTGTTGAAGTCTGGGGTAATTGTTATAAATCACATCTACAGCCTTTAGTCATTCTGCAGAATAAGGCCATCAGGATTGTGTCCAATGTTCACAACAGACATCATTCAAGTCCACTATTTATGGACTTAAAGCAACTTAAACTGAACCATGTGATCAACTATAAAACTGCTCAAATTAAGTTCAGGGCATCCCAAAACTCTCTACCATCCAATATACAGAACGTATTCCATGATAGAGATGATCACCATAGTTACAGTTTAAGAGGAAGCAACAAATGATATGTGTCTAAATTTAGAACAGCTTTAAAATCAATGTGCATTTCAGTGCGTGGAGTCACTCTGTGGGACAATTTAGGGGTAAAGTTAAAAACGTGTTGTAGCATTATTCAATTTAAAATACTGTTTAAAAATGAAGTATTGAAGAAGTACGAGGAGGAAAGAGAGTGATGCCCTCAGCACAGAGCGATGGGAGAGAGGTGTATGGTCAGAGAGTGTTTAGGCCCGTGTGTGTGTGTAAGTGTGTGTGTGTTTTGTCTCATCTTGTCTTGTCTCATAGTATTGTTTGTGTACAGGAGTTTTTCTTGTTTTTGTTTATAGAGTATTGTTCTTGTATTATATTGTTTATGTTAAATGTGGAATGAGTGAGAGGGGTTGGGCTATTATAAGCATTTGCTTCATCCAACCCCTTTTTAAGCCTTGCATAAAAAATCTTTGCCAACATGTAAAAAAAAAAAAAAAAATGTGTTTAGTTGTACTGTGCAGGTTTGAAATAAATATTTCAATTCAATTCAATCTGTATCGCTCTTCTTGACGAGAGCATCTTTCTCTTTCAAAGCAGTCACAGATGTCTAAGTCTTGTTTGTAATATTTAAAAAACGACAAAGAAGCAACAGAAAAAGGTTTATTCGAGCTCTAAAAATGTTTGTTACTAACTGTTTGTCTCCCCCAGAATATTATTCCTTCGCCTACAGCACTTTTTACAATTACATGCACACACATCATGGCCAATTATGCACACAAGATAATGGTGTAATTTATCAGTATCAATCAGTACTATCCCTGCAACCTACACCCAAAAAACAGATTGCAGTACTGTGGGAAACATGGTACAGTATTTTTCATGATAAGAAAAATGTAGCATTTTTATGTTTGAGCTTCAAATAAACATTAAAATATAAACATTTAGATCACAACTCACCCAGGTAACGAAACAATGACCAACATCTTCTGGAAGCTGCTCGTACTTTTCCAACTCCTTCAGGAAGATACTGTGCAGAAACAGACCCATTATCAGCTCTTGTCTTTGTTAAATTGTGTATCTATATTCTTCATCACATCTGTCAGTAATAATACAGCTCTACTGACTTGTGATGGAACTCATAGAGATCCTGCATGTTCCCAAAGATGATGTGCTCTTTGTTGACGATCCCTGGAGGAATCTCCTCCACACCGCTGGTCATCTCCCACAGGTAAGTCTTTGTGTCAGAGCATAGTTTAGTCACATATATCGTAATTAAACCAGAATTTTTTTTTGCAATAAATTCATTATCTATGTTTTTATTTATTTAAGAAATACTGTTGTATAAATAAGAAACTGTGTACTAACAGACTAAGCAGTAGAAAATAAATGAATTAATAATTGCTCCAGGGCTCTCCCTACAGTTGTTAAGTTGTATTTCACTTTCCCAGTAAATAACAGTGGTAAAGTACATACACATGTTCAGTGGTATATCATAATTAGCTTTATTGTTAACTGATCATATGTGTGTGATGCAGGGTCATAATCACTGGTTTGTCATATAATGTTGTTATATAGAAATACACACTGGAAAAGGAATCATACTCAATAGTATTGATACATCAGAAGATGTAATGAGGTGACTGAAATGATATTCTGGTGACAGGCCTTACATCCATGCACTCTCTTAGGTCTCTGACGTAGGTTTTCTCGGTTTGGATCAACTCGGCCATTATAAACCTGAAAAGAATTGGCAAACACATTTTCTCTTATCATTGCCATACCAAAAAAAATCAGTTTAAAACAAACAGTATTGCATATGGCTTATGGGCAGGTCATACTAATTAAATGTACTACCATATTACCTTCTGTGGATAATAACATTTTAGGATAACGTGTCAACAAAACTAAAAATGCAGACACAAAGATTAATAGAAAGGCACTAGGAAGAGCGAAGATCTCTGCCAAAGTTGACACATTGCGGTCTGCATGTTAACACAAAGGAATCCCTGACAGAGATCTGTTGAAAGCAATTGTATTCACATTGTTGCATGTACAAAAGTGAAAGTGCATTCACAAGATATAATGTGCGGCACTGTCCCGTGACACTGCAACCGTGCAACTTTTTTAAAAACTGTATTTACAGCTTCTTTTTAAATGGACCCTAGGCATACAGTCCAGTAATTTATTATTAATGACATATGTTATTAGGTATAAAACTAATTTGCTTTGTCGGATACAACACAAAGCTAAGCTCTCTGTGTTTTGTTCAGATTATCTTAGCATGGATCGACCTACAGTACATTGGATTGGTTTCAGTATTTATAAAGCATAAAAAGCTTCAAAGTGGCTCCCTGCCTGCTTAATATTTTTATTCATGCAGGCTTTCGATTTTTTTTTCCTCCTGATTTATAGTCTTTCTGGTTAATATCCAGGTTAGGTCTCAAAGAGGCACTTGTCAGTAGATTTTCAGCAAAGTAAAACTCGCAGCGCTACAAAGGGACTACTATGTTATTCTGGATATTACCGTAGCCATTCTAAATTCTAAAGTTCGAAATGTTGCCGCGAAAGTTCATAGATTCTTGTTTTGCACGCTCCTTCACTCAAATACAAATAAAATATATTATTATTAGGGCACCCGCAGTTATAATACTGAGTTGTGGATAGAGATGGGTTCCAAACTCAGTACTTTTATAGGCACTGACCGATTACCTTTGGTACTACCGGGTATCCAACTGTGCCACAATTCCATACCTTTGTTGCACGTGACGTCAGGTCTGGTTGGATACTTGGCCGGCTCAAACAAATGGCCCGGAAACAAGCACTCAAGCAGCACTGAGCCTTTAGGTAATGTTACAATTTTCAATGCCGACACGTACAGTTTGGTGCCAGTATTCAAAATGCACTGGTTCGTTGCTAATTTACATTGGATTTGCCACAAACATTCTACTGATTAGCATTAGGGATTTTACATGGCGATTTCAACACCTCCAAATTTGGTAACAAAAACTACAACTAAGAAGTACGTTACAATCACACAGCTGAAGAGTCATGAGTACAATAACTAAACGATAAAGACTTTTTAGGGTGCAAGAAAAGACTAGATTCAGCTTAATGGCGAAGACTAGGTAACACACCGACATAGTCTATCCAGGGGTGTCAAACTCATTTTAGATCTGGGGCCACAAGGAGAAAAAACTACTCCCAAGTGGGCCAGACTGGTATAATCACGGCACGATAACTTAAAAATAAAGACAACTTCAGATTGTTTTATTTGTTTAAAAATAGAGTTAGCACGTTATGAAATTGTACAAATCCTATTGATGTTGGGGTTTTTTTACACTAACATGTTGCGGTTAATAGTATTCTATCTTTATTTTCTGAATAAATTATGTAATAATGTTCATCAGTCAACTCATTAGTGTTAATTTTCAATCTATCAAGATAAAAAAAAAATCAAAATCCAATTACAGGATGTTATTTATGTTGTTTGACCATTTTCCTCGACTGATGTACTAACATCATGTGGTTTATTTTGTAAATATGTAGCATCATCTACAAAGATACAAGGAATTGCTATTGCGACATCTAGTGGACACATAAAGAACAGCTGTTTATTTCATTCAAAGACTTTAGTTTCATATTTATACTTAGCAAACTCATCCAGCGGACCGGATAAAACCTGTTCGGCCCTCGGGCCGTACGTTTGAAGTGAAGTGAAGTGAATTATATTCATATAGCGCTTTTTCTCTTGTGACTCAAAGCGCTTTACATAGTGAAACCCATTATCTAAGTTACATTTACAGCAGTGTGGGTCGCACTGGGAGCAGGTGTGTAAAGTGTCTTGCCCAAGGACACAACAGCAGTGACTAGGACGGCGGAAGCGGGGATCGAACCTGCAACCCTCAAGTTGCTGGCACGGCCACTCTACCAACCGAGTTATACCGCCCCATGTTTGACACCCCTGGTCTATACACTAATGATATCTAACATCTTGAGATTGTAACTGCATGAAAAGTTTACTATATTATACTTCCAAATGAGACTCAGAAGTGTAAGAAATCAAGATGTAACTACTGGAGAGCACACTTTTTATAATCAGCTCACTGTTAATTGCTCAATAAAAAAATAGATTTTATTATTAAACACATTATTAGTTATTATTAACACATGACCGCACAAACAATCGCCGAAAATTGTTAACGCTGTGTACCAATATAAATACCCAGGTCCCGTGAATTGGTATTGTATTGATTCAAATGTTAAAGGTACCCAAACCTGCTTGTGACTGACTTTGTTAAAGAACAATTACCTGAATAATTGTATAGTTATAGTAACGAATCACTACTTTGGATCAGTGTCATAGAATAAATCCTTCTGATTAGAATAGAAATATAATTCAATTTATCGACATAAAGGGGGCATAACCTCAGTCAGATACTGATATTTATAAATAGATGTGTTTGCCGTTGCCATCATAGGACGCCATCAGAACGTGTCACTCACTCTTTTCTCCTCGCCGACTTCCTCTTCTCCTCATTGAGCTCATGAGCGGCATCTCTCAACTTGACCTCTGACCCCGGAGCGCTAGCTGGGATGATGTCCAGTTGAAGCTCTTTGCTCTGAAAAAACACGTGAAACTGTCACTATTATGTTGTGCACAATGGCCATGGCAGCCTTTCACCGGGCACCACACCTACAATATGTGTAATGCACACACTCTCAGCACCAGCTCATTAAAACAAACTGGAAGGAAATTAGTTTTGGGACATGCAGCGTTTGAAACGTGATGTACAGAGTGATTAACAGCATGTTTTGGCCAAATGCTAGAGCTGATTATGGACAAAAACGTCGCAGTCATCACTAATAAAGTTCATGAGAATGTATTTACTGGTGAACACTCACTGCTTTGTTGGAGTCAGAAGAAATGCCGAGCGCCGTTTCCAGGCAGGTCCTGTATTTGTCCATACGGAGAGAAAAGTCCCTGTAGCGCTTGTCCACGGAGGACACCCATTTCTTTATCTCTAGGGCATGGGCGTGGCCCTTGTCACAAAACCCATCAGCCAGCTGGATCAACAGCTTTACGCGCTCTTTGGTTTGCTGTCAATAGCGGGACATTTAGGGAGGGCACAGAGAGGTGCAAAGGTAGATGGACACATGGGTGGGTGGGGGGTGAGAGTTAGGCATCAGTGATTGGCACACTAGCTTGTTCTCTAACACAATAACAGTGACACACAAAGTGGACAGACAACAATATGTGACCCTGTGAATGGGCCTCCCAACTGAGTGCAGGAGTGTGCAAACACACTCACAACATATCATTACAAGCAGAATACACCATAACATAGGCTACCCAATACCTTCACACTGCACGTGTTAAAGTCCGATCCTATTCTACATGTGTCTAATTTGAACCTGCAGGTGAGGAGTCAGAGCCAAAATTAGCTGGACATTGACGTGAGCCGCTTCGGTGATGTAAATAAATAAATAAATGATAAATGGGTTGTACTTGTATAGCGCTTTTTTACCTTCAAGGTATGCCAGTAGCATATGCTTGTCTCAAAGATTAAGCCATGCAAGTGCAAGTGCAAACGAGTTTGCACTTGCGACACTACTTCCACATTTACCAATTCACACACACATTCACATTCACACACTGATGGAGGGAGCTGCCATGCAAGGCGCTAACCAGCACCCATCAGGAGCAAGGTTGATGTGTCTTGCTCAAGGACACAACGGACGTGACGAGGTTGGTACTAAGTGGGGATTGAACCAGGGACCCTCGGGTTGCGCACGGCCACTCTCCCGATGCGCCACACCTTCCCTACAGCATTAACAATCTATTGCAGGTGTTTAGTGCCACAATCATTCCATGATAGTGGCGACAGGTCACCTCAATAGTTGACATCATGTTTCGGGTGTGTTTGCTTGTAATACTTTGATAAACTGAATCAACTCATGGTACAATTATACTTTGTCTTTGCTAAACTTATATTTCGTGGTGAGTCAACATGTCCTTTTTAATTTTAGTTCGGTTCAACGGTGTCATGGCTGTGTCCATTCAAAAGTTCATAGAGATAGTTGCTAATTTAACATCGCTTCGAAGGCCATCTTTTTGACAGGTTTACGACCATATTTCTAAAACGACCTTACTATTTAAGTTTATGTTGAAGCCAAACATTTTCCGTTAAGATATAATGTCTAAAGAACATCTGTTTTTCCAAAGTTCTTGCTCATTTATTGTGTTTTTTTTACTTTTTCAATCAATGCTGAAGCAGCATAGCAAATTTGAATTGGCTTTAGTAGGAATGAGATTATTTTTTTTCTCCTTGGACCGAGTAACCCATTTTTTTGGGCTTTTAAAAAAATATTTAGACATAATCAGGAATATAAACACATGACTTTAAACATATTGGATTGGATTCCAGTTGTCAACATAGTATTTTTGTTTTTTGTTTAATACATGGTTATTTACCTAAAAACTTAAATATTAATAATCCATAATTTCCTAATATCTAATTATACATGTACTTAAACGGCATTTAAATTGGTAGTGTCTCTTATGCACACTTTAATGGTGCCATAGCCAAATCTACTTTTAATTGCCAATAGTAATACAGTAAACCCTTGTTTATCCCTGTTAATTGGTTCGGGGTCTGGCCATGGCAAATACATTTTCACAAAGTAGGAATTATTTATTATAAACCACATATTTTCTTATAGCCGGAGCATAAAAAGCCAGTTTAAGACTTTTTAAATAGTTTTTTTTTTTTATTAACATTATGAGGAGTTCAAGTACCTAGGAGTCTTGTTCACGAGTGAGGGAAAAGTGTATTGTGAGATCGACAGGCGGATCGGTGCGGCGTCTTAAGCAATGCTGACATTGTATCGATCCATTGTGGTGAAGAAGGAGCTGAGCTGGAAGGCAAAGCTCTCAATTTACCGGTCGATCTGTGTTCTCATCCTCACCTATGGTCATGAGCTTTGGGTCATGACCGAAAGGATAAGATCACGGGTACAAGCGGGCGAAATGAGTTTCCTCCGCCGGGTGGCAGGGTTCTCCCTTAGAGATAGGGTGAGAAGCTCTGCCATCCGGGAGGAACTCAGAGTAAAGCCGCTGCTCCTCCACATCGAGAGGGGCCAGATGAGGTGGTTCGGGCATCTGGTCAGGATGCCACCCGAAGGCCTCCCTAGGGAGGTGTTTAGGGCACGTCCAACTGGTAGGAGGCCACTGGAAAGACCCAGGACACATTGGGAAGACTATGTCTCCCGGCTGGAGTGGGAACACCTCGGGATTCCCTGGGAAGAGCTGGAGGAAGTGGCTGGGGAGAGGAAAGTCTGGGCTTTCCTGCTTAGGCTGCCCCCCCTGCGACCAGACCTCGGATAAGCGGAAGAAAATGGATGGATGGATTATGAAATCCCTCTAGACATTATATAACACCCACATAGTCACCTTCACAAGCCGAAAACTTCAAAGAGAAATGTGGCGAGGGACGAGCGTGTTACAATACTCGAGGCTGCAGTCAGCCCTATAGTCCCTGGCGTGTTACACAAGTAATATAAATGAATTGCTCCAGCACCCCCCTGCAACCCCATAAGGGACAAGCGGTAGAAAATGGATGGATGGATGACCTGCAGTGTGAACATAGCCATAAAAACCCATAGTCACATATATACAAGAGTGTAATTGGAAAGCACCTTAGCTGTGATTTGGAAATCTTCGTGCTCTTTCAGCAGCTCCTGTGTGTGGTGAATGCTGGAGCCGGTGGATGTGTGAGTGGACAGGTAAAACTCCCCTGTGTCATGGATCCACTCCAGTGCCTGTGCAAACCCCCAATCACAGGTTAGGATGCTTTCCTGTTTTATCATTTGACACATTCTTTAGTATATTTTCTTAAAATAAAAATAGATCACATTTCACAATTACAATACAAAAAGGAGACAGGATTTTAGCATGCAGTGAGTGGGAGATGACGATGGGATTTTGTTTGTTTATGCTGTGTCACCTAAACACCACAAGATGGAGCTATGTGTCCAACAGTTGAAGTGGTGCTCTAACAACATAATTGAATTCAACCAAATGGAAAAAAAAAAATCTTCTTCAATGAAAAATATTCTGTGCATTTTTAGTTTGAGTAGTGTTCGATTACGCAACTCCACCTATTAACATAATAATAAAATCTCTCGCGGCTCAAGTTTTCTGCATTGCCTGCAGGACTAAATAAAGGATGTAATAACATAGCGTGTGCGGTTTCAGGGGCCATGTAATCATAGCCTTCTTCAAGACTGTCATTGTTTTAAATGTCTACCATCTTACACTGCTTCCTGAATAAGACACATATCATTACAGCGAAAACAAAAACAATACTGAATTCTAAAAGAGAGACACAATAAGATGGAGGCTGCATGCGCGCTGAGAGAGGTCAACATAACGATCAAATAACATGTAGAAGACGTGTTTTTATCAACTTTATTCAGTGAGAACAAAATGTCATGTTCTGCTGAGTCAGATAATGCTTTTTAAGTCGGAGGTAACTAAACCAGAAAACTCGCTTAAAGGGAAAATAACTGCACTTTTTTGGGGTAATGTTGCCTATCATTCACAATCTTAATGTAAAAGAAGAACACATATGTTTTCCATTTTTTTATGCAATCTAAATAGTAAATAAATGTAATCTAAAGTTCACTTACAATAAGAGTCGCTCTATTCTGACTATAAAGCCCTTAAAAAAACATCCAAACACCTCAAATAAGGTTTTATATACATACTACAAGTATATATGTAATGTAGTGATGGGCTCATTTATAATACATTTAATATTTACGTAATTTGCTCATTTGAAGCATACGCGGCACATTCATTTAAAAAAACACATCATGATGTTCATTAGATTAAAAACATTAAAACTGCACGATATTGTTGACCTCAATACTACTATTGTGACGTACAAAGCTCATAACCACATGCTGCCTGGGTGTCTACAGGTGAGGTTCACACCCAGAGAGAATCCTTGTGACCTCAGAGGTTCAGCCTTTCTTTCTTTCAGAAAGCAAAAATAAGAACGAACTTAAAAAGTAGATGTGTTTCTGTTAGAGGAGTTCAACTGTGGAACGGCTTGGATGATTCCTTAAAAAAATATATCACTCTTGGATCAACATTGTAGTTAATACTATGATTAATGTTAATTAAAAATTAAACGGGGGATATAAATATTAATGGGAGTATAATTGTTTCTATATATAGTATATAATTGGTGCAAAGGTTTAATACGTGTGCAAGGATATTTCACATGCCTTTACTGTGTATATAATTGAACTAAGTTCATGTTGTGTATAATGTGTATTCATAATATGTTGTGCAAAGGACATTTCATAATTTTCGGAAGTTCATTTTGTAATTAACATTGTTTATAGGGTTAGGCGCAATAAGTGTTCAACTTCAGCCTAAACCTTTTCGGTCTGCAACATTTTCATTTTCAATCTATGAATGTACAACTGTTTGTTTGTTTTGTTGACCATTGACCGTATAACAATAAACTAAACTAAATGATAATGCTTAATTTTTTTTTAACATCACTGATTACTACTCACTGCAGAATTCATGAGAGCCAACAATCATAATAAAACATCTCTTACTGTACAAGTTCTGCTGTCATTAGGATGCTGACTGATAGCATCTTGTTATATTCCCGTTTAGATGAAGAATGAGTCAAAATACTCGCAAAGAAAAGTGAGTGAAACAAAGCGTCTTTTCGTGTCGTTCTCGACATTTCCGGGTCTAAATTAGGTGTCAAAGTGTACCGAAATGTCGGAATATGTCTTCATCCTTCTACTGTCCAGGTGAGAGGCATGATTTATGATCTACAATAAACTTCCACAAGCAAGGAAGCAGCTTCCCACTGGATAATGTCAATATAGTAACACAAAATTGTGATCACGGCGCCGCTGTAAATACCCATTGACTCCATTGTAAGAGGACTTTTATCTATTTTTATTTACGAATTAGAATGCAATAAAAAATATAACTGTCGTCATGTCATTCGGAATGATTGTGAATGATAGGCAAAATCCCCCCAAAAGTGCAGTTCCTCTCTAGGATACTTGCAGGGATTCAGAACAAACACACACCTGCTTGGCGCTGCGTTCAAACACTACATATTGCTGGCACTGATCCAGCCTTCGCTTTCTCATGGTCCAGAAGTGGAGCACTCTGTTTTCTCTCTGCAGCAACTCATTCAAGATATCTAGTAGGAAAAAAAAAGAGAACACTGGTTATCATAGTGTGGGAACATTCTAAACTTTTACAGTGGCTCTTTTAAACTCTAACAGTTCGTTGACAAAACCATGCCGAATAAGACACATACACAACATCCGTACATACTATATGTGCACGAGTTAACAGATAGTGGTATTTATCCAAAGTTTCATTCACCTGTTGTGTTCCTGCAACGCACCCTTTGTGTACCGGGTGTTCTGCTCCCCAACGCTAAGGAGCATGCACACACATGCCTATGACAATATGCATATGACAATATGCATGTAGACAATCACAGAGTGACAAAGCTCACATTGTATGTTAATACTCATCAAAAGCTCGGGAAAAAAAAAAAGCAACTGCCTCATGTGCCTCGCGTACAACTAGTGTAACTAGGGATTTTAAATTACATTTCTTTCAATATATCTTTTGACCAGTAAGCATGTAAACAATTACAGCGTGGGAAAATTCACATTGTATAATAACAGACAGTAAGCTTCTAAACAATTACAGCGTGGGAAAATTCACATTGTATAATAACGGACAGTAAGCTTGTAGACAATTACAGCGAGAGAAAGCTATTGGTAGTTTGTTTTTCAAGGAAACAGCCAAATTTGACGGAACACCAGCAGCACATCCATTGCGGGCATGGTTCATCTGTTAGCTGAAGTTTAACTGCTTTTTTAAATATGTTTTTTTTGTTTTTGTTTTTTAGCTATTATGTAGTTTTGCTAGCTCAATATGAGTCCAAAGAAAGCAATGGACAAGCGCTGTGTGGTTTGAAACATTCAGCTAGTATCCACGTTTTTAACACTAGGGCAAAGATTAACTGACAAGGTGAAGTGTTTTTTTTTTTTTTTTTAATTCCTAATCATTCTATTAAAGTGGCTGTTACAGATGAAAACATAATTTAAAAGTGTGTTTTTAAATGTGCATGTGTATCGGCAGGGCGACAAAAGTTCATCTGGTGTTTTTTTTGGGTCTTATGCAATAGAAAGTTAATTCATCAACCCCGTATGTTTGTTTGACATTCATTTCTGTATAGCGCATTATATTGTGTTTAAAGTCTACACACTTTTTACTAAAATATGGAGTTTTGTCAAGGCTGAAACCCAATATTACTGTTTGTATTGTTTTTTTATGGAAACATTTGTTTAATAAACAACTACATGTTTGTAAATAGATGTTCCACTGTACTTTAAAAGAGGAAAAAGGTTGAAAAGCATAGTTTATTAATTAATTGTTTGGAACACTGAGAATCCACTGTAAGTGTGTGAATGTCACAAGGAATTGACATGGTACAAACCCCGTTTCCATATGAGTTGGGAAATTGTGTTACATGTAAATATAAACGGAATACAATAATTTGCAAATCCTTTTCAACCCATACTCAATTGAATGCACTACAAAGACAAGATATTTGAAGTTCAAACTCATAAACTTTATTTTCTTTTGCAAATAATAATTAACTTAGAATTTTATGGCTGCAACACGTGCCAAAGTAGTTGGGAAAAGGCATGTTTACCACTGTGTTACATCACCTTTTCTTTTAACAACACTCAATAAATGTTTGGGAACTCAGGAAACTAATTGTTGAAAGTTTGAAAGTGGAATTCTTTCCCATTCTTGTTTTATGTAGCGCTTCAGTCGTTCAACAGTCCGGGGTCTTCGCTGTCGTATTTTATAATGCGCCGCACATTTTCGATGGGAGACAGGTCTGGATTGCAGGCGGGCCAGGACAGTACCCGCACTCTTTTTTTTATGAAGCCACGCTGTTGTAACACGTGCTGAATATGGCTTGGCATTGTCTTGCTGAAATAAGCACGGGCGTCAATGAAAAAGACGGCGCTTAGGTGCCAGCATATGTTGTTCCAAAACCTGTATGTACCTTTCAGCATTAATGGTGCCTTCACAGATGTGTAAGTTACCCATGCCTTGGGCACTAATGCACCCCAATACCATCACAGATGCTGGCTTTTGAACTTTGCGTCGATAACAGTCTGGATGGTTTGCTTCCCCTTTGGTCCGGATGACACAATGTCAAATATTTCCAAAAACAATTTGAAATGTGGACTCGTCAGACCACAGAACACTTTTCCACTTTTCATCAGTTCATCTTAGATGATCTCGGGCCCAGAAAAGCCCGGAGCGTTTCTGGATGTTGTTGATAAATGGCTTTTGCTTTGCATAGTAGAGCTTTAACTTGCACTTACAGAGGTAGCGACAAACTGTATTTAGTGACAGTGGTTTTCTGAAGTGTTCCTGAGCCCATGTGGTGATATCCTTTACAGATTGATGTCGGTTTTCTATACAGTGGGGTCGAAGGCCATGCCGCTTAAGTGGAGTGATTTCTCCAGATTCTCTGTCCCCTTTGATGATATTATGGACCGTAGATGTTGAAATCTCTAAATTTCTTGCAATTGCACTTTGAGAAACGTTATTCTTAAACTGTTGGACTTTTGCTCATGCAGCTGTGGACAAAGCGGTGTACCTGGCTCCATCCTTTCTTTTGAAAAACTGAGCATTTTTTGGGAAACTGTTTTTATACCCAATCACGGCACCCACCTGTTCCCAATTAGCCTGCACACCTGTGGGATGTTCCAAATAAGTGTTTGATGAGCATTCCTTAACTTTAACTGTATTCATTGCCACATTTCCCAACTTCTTTGTCACGTGTTGCTGGCATCAAATTCTAAAGTTAATGATTGTTTGCAAAAAAAAAAATGTTTATCAGTTTGAACATCAAATATGTTGTCTGTGTAGCATATTCAACTGAATATGGGTTGAAAATTATTTGCAAATCATTGTATTCCGTATATATTTACATCTAACACAATTTCCCAACTAATATGGAAACCTGATTTGTAAATGGTAAATGGATTATACTTGTATAGCTCTTTTCTACCTTTGTATAGCTCTTTTCTACCTTCAAAGTACTCAAAGCGCTTTTGACACTATTTCCACATTCACTCATTCACACACACATTCACAAACTGATGGCGGGAGCTGCCATGCAAGGCCCTAACTATGACCCATCAGGAGCAAGGGTGAAGTGTCTTGGTCAAGGACAAAACAGACGCGATTAAGTTGGTAGAAGTGAAGTGAAGTGAATTATATTTATATAGCGCTTTTCTCAAAGTGACTCAAAGCACTTTACATTGTGAAACCCAATATCTAATTTACATTTTAAAAACAGTGTGGGTGGTACTGGGAGCAGGTGGGTAAAGTGTCTTGCCCAAGGACACAACATTAGTGACTAGGATGGTGCAAGCGGGGATCGAACCTACAACCCTCAAGTTGCTGGCACGGCCGCTCTACCAACCGAGCTATACGGGGATTGAACCAGGAACCTTCAGGTTGCTGGCACGGCCACCCTCCCAACCGCACCACGCGCTCCCTCACTGTGTATTAAAAGTACTAGAGTTGTACAGATTCTCGATTGTATTAAAAATGTCCTGTAAACATTTATTTGCAGCTTTTAGTAAATGTATAAAAACAGCAACATTTGTTAGGAATAAATCAACTGAAGAAAAGTAAACTAGTGTGTCAACTTACTTTTGACCTGAGTCTCTGGAGCTTTGACGTGGGACAACATTCCAGGCATGTTAACACTGTTTCTGTGCAGGTACTTGAGGAAGACATCAGCATTGCGTCTGGCCAACGTGCAGGCCTAAATTAGCCACAAATATAAGAGACTGACTCACTTACACAACACTACTTTAAATACTGTAGTAGTGGCTAATATAAATATGCATGATGTCACCTATTTGCTAATAACAGATTGTGAACCCTTCTCACCTTGAGAAAAGCTTCTTTCTGCTCCAGATGTTTGCTGACCATTGGGGTGACATGATCCGACTCGCTGTTGGGGCCCAGTTTATCAGCACCACCACACCAGTCCTCTTCTCTCTTGTACTCCTGTTCCAAGCTTTCCAACACACTGCACACCTGAGATGTGCATGAAGTACACAAATCCTCATAAATCTGACTCTGCAGATGGAGGCTTTCCGTGCCTCTTAACGCTCAAAAATTAATTCTCATAATCCATTTCCATCATCTCATTTCATACTCCCTCCATGAGATTGTGTAACATCCTTAAACATCTGTTAACACGTGGGGGTGGAGGGGTTGGCATCGATACACATGCACTAACACACACTCACCTGTTCAGAGGTTTTATAGAAGGCCACAGAAGCATTAACCAGCTTGAGTCTGTCCTCCATCTTCAGCATCAGCTGCTGCCAGTGGTCAGCCACCTTCAAGTCAAAAGTGCACAATTAAGCACGTTGCCAGCCGGAATGTTTCTTTAGAAATAAAAGTGTAAGAAGGATAGACCTTCTCTGCACAGTCGCGGATCATATCCATGTCATAATGGTTGGCCTGAAGAAGAGCCTCAGCCTTCTGCTGCACCTGAAGTGCACTCTGATGGGTTTTCTACAGGGGATATAGGAGAACAATGTTAGGTGTGTGACGCTACAAAAAGTGCTATTTCATTACTCCTCATTCAAATATGGTAGAAAAGAAAGTACTATGTATTCATTAATTATGAAAACAGCCTGTTTTTTTGTTCATCCCCATTAGCACCCGTTCCAGTGGTTGCTTGTCTTCCATTATTCTGATATCAATATCTCTTTATTTTTTGGGAAAACTTATTTAATTTGTTCTGGTGACAGTCATCCCTTATCAGTTTTTACTACAGCTAATTCTATAACATGTTGAAACATTGAAATGGCTTAAAGGACTAAAAATAAAACACATCATTATGACAATAGCATTGGCCACAAGAGGAGACCATAACAATGAGAGTGCACTGCTTAGTATTGTGGCCACTGATTGGCTAAGCCTTAGGAAACTGTACTATATTGGATTAAAAGACTGTAAGAGTTACTAAAGGGTGTTATTACATGTCTAAAGGGCTCAAATAATGTTGATAAACATATTTAGAAGGTAGTAAAACGCTTTTTATGCTTTAGTTATGAAAGCATTCTATTTATAATTAATGATTTCTATGTTGCGGAAATTCGTTTTACGCAGATAGTCCAGAAAGAATTGACCGCGTTAAACGAAGGGCAATGTACACACGCACACACACACACACACACACACACACACACACACACACACACACACACACACACACACACACGCACACACACACACACACATACATACATATGTACATATAAATGGGTTGTACTTGTATAGTGCTTTTCTACCATCAAGGTACTCAAAGCGTTTTGACACTACTTATATATATATATATATATATATATATATATATATATATATATATATATATATATATATATATATATATATATATATACATATACATATACATATACATATATACATATATACATATATATATCCATCCATCCATCCATTTTCTACCGCTTATTCCCTTTCGGGGTCGCGGGGGGCGCTGGCGCCTATCTCAGCTACAATCGGGCGGAAGGCGGGGTATATATATATATATATATATATATATGTGTATGTACATATGTTCATATATACACAAATATATATATAGATATACATATATGTATATATATATACTGTATATGTATGTATATATATATATATATATACATATATATACATATATATATATATATACATATATGTATATATATATACACTGTATACGTATATATATGTGTATATGTCCAGTATATATATATATATATATATATATATATATATATATATATATATATATATATATATATATATATATATATATATATATATATATATATATATATATATATATATATATATATATATACATACACACACACACACATACCACAATTACGTTAAACATGTGCCTTTGCTAAACGGACAGCCACCGCATGTAAACCAACTAACATCTGTGAAGATCAAGTCCTGCACAAAGATTCTTATCATTCTTATCACCACAGCTGATACAGTGTACAATACCTTAAGGATGCAACATTACAGCAAGGATGAACCAACTGTACTACACAAATAAAAGCACCAAGTGTGTTCTCTAAATTATCGATTAGTAACTGTACAAATTGCAAAATGCAGGGACTTTCAAAGTCTTCACTTAATTTTTACTATGGTTGTCAAAGTTAACACGATAATAACGATTCATCTGTAAAAAAAAATATCACTTGACAGCCCTAATACACATATATATATATATATACGTAGCTGAGATAGGCGCCAGCGCCCCCCGCGACCCCGAAAAGGAATAAGCGGTAGAAAATGGATGGATGGATGGATATATATATATAGTTTTTTATATATATATATATATATATATATATATATATATATATATATATACATACATATAGTAGGGCCCCCCCGCGACCCCAAAAGGGAATAAGCGGTACAAAATGGATGGATGGATAGTTTTCAACGTTAACGCACGTGATTGTTAAAAAAACCTTCATCACGTTACCATATATGAATGAACATTCATTACAGAGTTTGTTTTGCCCACCAGAAGGTGGCGTGTATTGACCCCGTCACATGCCGGTGTGGTGATAGTTAGAACAATGGGCTCTGTGCCCTTCAAAACAAAACATGAGATAAAACTGAGGTTATGAGTTAGTATTGCAGTGACAAATTTTCTTATCATCGGCGCGCATCAACTTTGTGAAAATGGCGTCGCTAGCATAAATGCTACATTGACAGCAAACAGAGGTCAACAAATGATGCTGGCTGAGTTCACCTACAATTACAATTAGTTAAACAATATGCCTTTTTCTAAATGAACATCCACCGGATGAATGACACCTAATAAATGCAAGAACCCAAAGTAGTGCTGCAAGATGTCAGTCATGTCGCCAAAGAGTGTCATAAAGATCAGCGCTATCATCTGTAAAGGTAAATAAACAACTATGTAAAGTTGTTTATGGATGCAACATACATTTGTAACAGCAAACAAAAAAGGCAAAAATCTATTCAAAAATATTCTTCATACTGTGCTTTTGCTTGGTTTTTACCTCAATTGCGTGTTGAAATTGTTCATGCTCCTTCTGCAACAGCTCGGCCTCTTGTAATGAACTGGCCGTGATCAGCCCGGCGTTCAGCATGGACTCACCATTCCGGATCCAACCCAGCACCTAAAATACACACACAAAGTGGCAACATGAATACAATCTCTAGTGAATTACACTTATTTGTTAATAGACATACATAAAAGATATACATTCACACAGCAACGTACAGCCACAGGCCCTTCCTTAGGTACACAATCTAAAAAACTGCCAGTGTAAATAAAATATTGTTTTGTTATATTATTTGATTTTTATTATAATTAAACACATGTGCATTGTTTTATCATACTGACAGGCATTTAAACACAACTGCACACTATAACCACAATAATACATATACTGTTCACTTAATACACTTCATCAGCATCACTTAAAATGTTTTGTAGAGGTAGTATTTTTGGCATCTCTCTGGGATTGGATCTCATTCAATATTACAGGTCCAGCAAATGTGACCATGCATTGAGCGTCGTAGAAGTCTGTATTTCCTTCCATACTATCAATGTTTGCTCCAGTTGTACGTCACAAACCCATCCACCCATCCATTTCTACCGCTTGTCCCTTTTGGGGTTGCGGGGGTGCTGCAGCCTATCCCAGCTGCACTCGGGCAGAAGGCAGGGTACACCCTGGACAAGTCGCAACCTCATCGTGGATACAAAACAATAAATACACATGATTTTTCTCTCACTGACTCAACGTGCACACCTGCTGTGCGAGTGATGCTCCGAATGTGACCCAAACCTGCCAGAAAAATCGATGATGTAACACAAGATTAGATGCCTGCGTCTCTCTTAAATTTCAAAACCTTTCTTTGAGAGCGCTAACCCCTCTCCAGCTTCAGTAGCAATATTGGGAAGCGTTTCAAAAAGGGTGTGTTGTGTAAACACAATTAACAGAAAATATATTGAAGAATCCAAAGCTGCAAAGGTAGCAGTGTGGGTCACAACGGTATCACACTTGAGCATCACACACCATTTGTGATCCTCTTGTCATTGGGATGCCAGTGCATCATCAATAGAGCTTTGCTGTTAATCTGGGTGCAATTTATTTTGCTTTTATTAGAATGGTGGCTGTGATGCAGCTAATAAGGCCTTGCTCTGAATTATTTATCCATCGATGTAATAAACATTGCATTCTTGTCACATTGACAACTTACTTACATGAATAAATGTATCTATCTACAGTTTGTACTTCTAATCCACATGATGTTCAATGTGACTGTCTTATTTGTATTAGTTCTCCAAAAACCTTGTCTCCAAAATTATTTGGGGGGCTGATCTACTAAGATCCTAAATAACAATTGTAAAATAGTATGTGAAAACAATACATTAGCACATACTATTAGTAGGTGTGTTGCAGGTGATCTACTAAGACCGCATGCACAATTAATAATAAATGCAAAAGTGGTGCAGACCGCCTTTTTAACTGAGGACATCGTTTGTACTGCCAGCTATCACCATGGAATCATGCTCCAGTCTGTGGTGTTTTGCAATGTTGTGGAACATGCGGCATTCATTTTCAGTTTGCTACACCTTTTCTCGGCTACAAAGAAGCGCTCCTCCAGCTTTCCTTGGTTCGACGGAATCCATTTTAAAGCACGTCGAAAATTTACTCTGGGAAATGTGGGCACTGATCCAGACACAAGAAAATGCTGCGTTCCAAGAGTTTTTTTCTATATCCCGTAGGAGATATTTAAATTAGTTTTGTTGCATGCTGGCTCCAAATCAGACCTTAAGTCATCCAGGAGCTCGAACATTGCATTGCTGGGATAGACAATATCCATCCATCCATTTTCTACCGCTTATTCCCTTTCGGGGTCGCTGGCGCCTATCTCAGCTACAATCGGGCGTAAGGCGGGATACAGCCTGGACAAGTTGCTACCTCATCGCAGGGCCAACACAGAAAGACGGACAACTTTCACACTCTAGGGCCAATTTAGTGTTGCCAATCAACCTATCCCCAGGTGCATGTCTTTGGAATATGTCTATTATTATTATTTCTGATGTGGACACAACACAAAATCGTTCTTGCCACAATGCATGTCAGTTTAGTACATCTGATCACCTACGAGAAGTGATGATAAAAGAAAAACATACTGGGATGGTTTTCTGCACAATTTCCCCTAAAAACAAAGAAGAATATTTGCGTGGTCAAAGATCAGTGATGTTGGGCAATAGCAGCTGTTAAACAAGCTCTCTCGCTCATGTCAAAAGTGTTTGATGGAGTTGATTCAAAGGTTCTTAAGTTTTTGCACACCAGATGTTCCCAAGTCATGCTGGATCAGAAAAAGCCTTTCCTGAAATGTAAGAAATCTAAAGCTTACCATGGAAACATAATATTTAATATTTAAATCCATATAGTGCTGCTCTAATGGCCTTACTCTACTTCTAATGATAGACTGCAGTACAGTACTTGACCCTACTCACTGCCTCTAAATCAAGAACAATACAAAAACCATAGACAGAGGAGAAACATTGGCGAGAGGTGAGTCATCAGTGCATGGTCGTGTACGGACAGAAAAGCCTTTTAGCTGCTGTGACATCATGTTAAGCTGTGGCAAAACACGTTATTAAAATCTCGTGAACACCCAAATGCCCGTCTCCGTAACACATCGCCAAACCACACAGCCTTTTTTGTCCAAATTTTCAAGTGTCAAACTCCCTGAAAAGGTGTAAGGTTGTCCTAAATGCCTTTACGTAGGAATGTTTCCAACAACATTTTCTGCATCCGATCCCGATCTGATTTTTTTTGGCATGAGTTCTTTGACAATAAATCATACAACTGCAAACATTTTTGTAAAGCTTATTATATTTAGAATTTGCTAGTATTGATGTCAATGCAATGCTGTGTTAAATTAGTGCTACAGAATGTTACATACAGCTTTTGGAACAAAATTAAGTGGATAGTGCACAATAAATAAACAAAAGCAAAAACTACTATTGGCTTCCATTTAAATTATTTGGGCTTTGCCCTCAAATCCTTCCTCTATCTAGAGCAATGATAGGCAAACTGCGGCCCACGGGCCACATCCGGCCCGTTGGTGTCTACCGAGGATGTCGTAGTGGTTTGTGCGGCCCTTTGAGACACTAGTGATTTAGGGCTATATAAATGAACATTGATTGATTATTCCGGCCAGCCAAACATTTGAACAGAATTGAGAAAAATATCTTTTTTTAGAATTTCCACAACAAAACTGATGCTAGACTTCCACGCGAAAAGGGTGATCAACAACACTGCTCCCACTAAAAGACAATGTAGTTGTTAAATTTATCAGTGTTAAATTTTAAAAGATAATGTGGCCCAGGAGCCAAAACGTTTGCCCACCCCTGATCTACAGACTTACTCACTGAGTTTGTGAAAAAATAATAAAAATGACAAAAAATGTATGCTGTAATGATAATTAGTACAAGAAAAGAAAACGATCGATGTAATCACTTTGGTATGGTTTATATACTCATTCTACACTAGATATCGATCGTATCGACATCTGGATCATTGAAGCTTTAGCGGTTAGCTTCTTGTGTCCTCCCGCTCAGTGTGTTTATGTAGCATGCTTAGCCATTTTTTTCCATCTAGTCCTCCAGTGATAAAGTTACTTAAGATAAGCTTATTATATTTTATACCATTGTGGTGAGGATAAGTATCTTAGAAAGGGCTTTGCAATGTGGATAGACGACACGTTCGTTGCGGCTGGCCCTCATATTCGAGTCAGTGTTCTGGCAGAACACGCACCTTCCTGGAATTTATGCGACTTCTGCATGTGGATAACAAGGAACATGGAAATGTAATATTGTCTCCCTGAGTGTGCATCCCTTTCATGCAAGTTCAATCTTTAGCCATGCAAACACGAGGACACAGCTCCGGCAATCTCGCAGGTTGTTGTTTAGTCAAAAAAGATAGCTATCTGTCCATGATCTGATCTCATCATTGGGATCGGGCATCTGTACCTTTAAGATTAGTGTGTCATCGCCTACCCCCTTCATATTTGAGCATGTACCTGTTTGACCTCTGCCTGGAGGTGTCTCAACTGGACACACTGCTCCAAATGTCGCCGGTGCTGCTCAGCCGCCACATCCAGCTCCTGCTGCTTCTCATGGAGAAACTCCAGGAGATCCTGAACCCGAGTGGCCATGTCCACATCTCGGTCACATAAGAGTTCTACGCCTGAACAATACACAGATAACATGGCATACTTTTATCAGTAATAATTCACATTTGATTTCAGTGATTATCAATTTTTACTTGTTTATTATAGAATGTAAATGGAAAAACATATATGGATTGTGAATAGTTGTATCATATTCTGAAACTATGCACGTTATATATGTATACTGCCAAGCAAGGGTTTTATGTAAAACTATCCCTCTACAAAGACAACAATGCAATAATTTACAAGATCTACAACAGATGGGTGGTAACAGACTTTACATCCATTCATCCATTTTCTACCGCTTGCCCCTTTTGAGGTCACGGGGGGGGGGGGGGGTCTATCTCAGTTGCATTCGAGCGGAAGGCGGGGTGCACCCTGGATAAGTCACCACCTCATCGCAGGGCCAACACAGATAGACAGACAACATTCAAACTTACATTCACACACTAGGGCCAATTTAGTGTTGCCAATCAACCTATCCCCAGGTGCATGTCTTTGGAGGTGGGAGGAAGTTGGAGTACCCGGAGGGAACCCATGTAGTCACGGGGAGAACATGTAAACTCCACACAGAGAGATCCCGAGCGTAGGATCGAACTCAGGACCTTCGTATTGTGAGGCAGACGCACTAACCCCATCTTCCACCGGGCTGTTTAAACTTGTAAAATATTTTTTATATTGCAAATGGATGGATGAATGGTAAATCTAGATATATAGATAGATAGATAGATAGATAGTACTTTATTGATTCCTTCAGGAGAGTCCCTTCAGGAAAATTAAAATTCCAGCAGCAGTGTACAGAGTTAAGATCAATTTAAAAAAATAAAAAAATAAAAACAATAATGGGGATTTAAATGGAAACAAAATAGAGAAATATTACAATAAGAATAAAAAATAAAATGCAACAATGGGAATAAAAATATAGGAGTAAAATAAGAATATAACAAGAGAAAGTAGGCAGTAGTGACCATGTTATGAGAACGTATTGCACGGTTATTGTTTTGCATCCCCTGTCATCCTTGTACCCCCCAATGGCGTGTGGGACAAAGGAGTTATTGAGTCTATTAGTCCTGCACTTGGGATGAAGCAGTCTAGCACTGAACAGGCTCCTCTGGCTACTGGTAATGGAGAGGGTGACTGGCATCATCCAGGATGCTCACTAGTTTGTCAACAGTCCTCTTCTCTGCCACCGTCACCAGTGAGTCCAGTTTCATTCCGATTGTAGAACCGGCCCGCCTGATCAGTTTCTCAAGTCTGGAGCTGTCCTTCTTAGATGTACTGCCCCCCCAGCACACTACCATGTAGAACAGAACACTGGCAACCACAGACTGGTAGTACATCCACAGCAGTTTTCTACAAATGTTGAAGGAGTGCAGTCTCCTGAGGAAGTACAGCCTGCTCTGTCCTTTCTTGTACTGGTGGTCCGTGTTAACAGTCCAGTCCAGCTTATTGTCCACCCAAACCCCGAGGTACTTGAATGAGTCCACGGTCTGTACCTCAACTCCCTCGATCACAATAGGTTGTGACCGTGGACTCGACCTCCCAAAGTCAATGACCAGCTCCTTGGTCTTTCGTTTTGAAAAAAATAATATGTTTAAATTGTCATCTTTTTCCATTGCAGCATTCATTGGTGGAGCATGGTAAAAAAAAAACGTTTGTACCTTATTATTCCTAAAAATGTTTTACCTCTGCATTTGACACAGCTATCACACACGAAGACAGCAGCTTTCAAGCCCCAAACTTTGGACTTGTATATCCAACGGTTCACTCACCTGATGCCTGGACCTCTGTGACGTACTGCAGTAGCTCCTGGCCTTGGTGGATGACGTCGAAGGTGAGGTTGTTCATGGTGAGTGCTTTGTCCGCGTGATGCTGCAGCCTCTGCTCAGCCAGGGTCAGGTCCTCTGTGTCAAAGTCACTCATCTGCTGGGACAACTCCTCGTTCCATGACTCCAGGTCAGAAATGATCTAAGAGCGGGAAAAATAAGAATGTGTGAAGGATGAGAGCGGCTCAAGCTGGGAACCGTATTTGTCAACCTTTGTTGTACAAAATGGACATTACACGCCTCACAAGAGCCACTTCCCGTCAAAGCTGCTCTGAGTGAAAGACACTCGCCCGACAAGTTTACGATCAGGCACGTGTACAGATAGACCCCTAGTGATGCAAAGAACCTGCCTTTTTGTCTTGCATCAGAAATGTGCCCCTTCTGCTGGAGCCATTTTTTTCTTCATTAAAAAATAAACAAAAAATACTATCTGTAATCAATTTCTCTGACAGGGAATACATTTGAGATCTTGTGAAAATACCTCCCCAAACTGCTTAATATGCCACAACCCTGCCCCTCCTTCTCATGTAGTGTGCTGGGCCTACACTCCAACTGCTCCAGTCCTTCTCAAATAGTGGGAACATGCTTTATCGCAACCCGAGGGTCCCTGGTTCAATCCCCACCTAGTACAACCTCGTTACGTCCGTTGTGTCCTTGAGCAAGACACTTCACCATTGCTCCTGATGGGTGCTGGTTAGCGCCTTGCATGACAGCTCCCTCCATCAGTGTGTGAATTTATGTGTGAATGGGTGAATGTGGAAGTAGTGTTAAGCGCTTTGACTACCTTTAAGGTAGAAAAGCGCTATACAAGTACAACCCATTTACCATTTATCAGTATCCTGCCTCTAACCCCCCTCTGAAAAGCTGTGCACTACAAAAAGCGCTCATTGTAGCCATTAATCCTGACTTCCTCATTTTGATTAAAAAATACATCAGCACAAATTGTTTTATTCATTCATGTGTTGTAGGTTAAAGTGTTTTATATATTTTGCTTCTAAGTTATTGTTGATCAATTTGAATGCCTTATTATATATTAACTTTAATTTAATTTTATTTTTCATTCTCAAGTGGGTCAAGTTCGTCAAAAAAGGTTTACACTTTAATTAAGGATTTTTACACTGTATTTTAGGCAGAATGCTGCACTTTAAATCTTTTCTGTTACAGACTTGAAAAAAAAGTTAAATTAACTTATTCTTTGTTGTAAGTTGATCCATATATTTTACCTTTTTTTTTTCTTTAATGTTGATAAAGATACATTGTTATAGACAAATGATGCTATTCATAGTCGTGGCGAAGACTGGGGGTGAAAGCGAAATTGCATAACACCAAATAATTGAGAAGCACTTTCACATGCAGCACCAGACAAAAAGGTAATAAAAGTCATCAAACACTTATTTGGAAAATCCCACAGGTGATCAGGCTAATCTGGAACAGGTGGGTGCCATGATTGGGTATAAAAGCAGCTTCCATGAAATGTTCAGTCATTCACAAACAAGGATGGGGTGAGGGTCACCACTTTGTGAACAAATAGGTGAGCAAATTGTCGAACAGTTTAAGAATGACATTTCTCAACGAGCTACAGCAAGGAATTTGGGGATTTCACCATCTATGGTCCATAATATTAAAAGGTTCAGACAATCTGGAGAAATTACTGCACGTAAGCGGTGATTTTACAGATCTCCGATCCCACAGGCGGTACTGTATCAAAACGCGACACCAGTGTGTAAAGGATATCACCACATTGTTTAGTTCAAAAATACAACATTAATGTAGCTGAAAACATAATGCCACTAGTCCAACCCTTCCTAACAAATTTCAAAACAACCCAAAGCTTTGTCCAGATTACTGAGGTTTGTCATATTTAGTGAGGGAAGAAAGGGCATACCTGTCAACATTTGTATTTCAATGTATGGGAAATTTCTTGGGAAAAGTAAGGGGTTTTCATTGTAAAAAGTTTTGCTGCTCTACAAATTAGACAAGTTCACTAGTTTTGTTTCAGTTAAAATCTGCATCGAGCTGAAAGGTGGGTCTTAACAATATACAACAAATATACCTCAATAGACTCTCGTAGCTCAACTTAAGACCCACCTTTCGTCTCCTTAATTCAGATTTTAACTCAAACAAAACAAGTGAACTTGTCCAATTTGTAGTACAGCTAAACTGTTGTTGATTTTTTTACAATGGAAACCCCCAATATTTCCATAGATGTGTACACATTTATTTTCCATCCATCCATCCATTTTCTACCGCTTATTCCTTTTCGGGGTCGCGGGGGGCGCTGGCGCCTATCCCAGCTACAATCGGGCGGAAGGCAGGGTACACCCTGGACAAGTCGCCACCTCATCGCAGGGCCAACACAGATAGACAGACAACATTCACACTCACATTCACACACTAGGGCCAATTTAGTGTTGCCAATCAACCTATCCCCAGGTGCATGTCTTTGGAAGTGGGAGGAAGCCGGAGTACCCGGAGGGAACCCACGCATTCACGGGGAGAACATACAAACTCCACACAGAAAGATCCCGAACCTGGATTTGAACCCAGGACTGCAGGAACTTCGTATTGTGAGGCAGACGCACTAACCCCTCAGCCACCGTGAAGCCCTTTATTCAAGCCCCATTATCACATTTATTTTTTTTATTCCATTTCATCATTTGATTTTGTATTTGTTACTATATACATTGGAATTATCCTGCTGTGACCCTATGTCCTGTCCAAAAATCTACATTCCAAGGAACGCCAGTTTATTAGTAACCCCGAGAGTCCAAAAAAAGTCTTAGCATTAGTCTTAGTGGCATTCCGGTACTCTGGAATGCCTTAGCAGCAACAGTCACTTTGGTACCACCTTAAAACTCATCCAGCTCATAGACTCTGTTTTAGAACAGTTGACCAACCCCCCACCCAGATCAGGGGACGTCGTTGTGGTTTGTGCAGCCCTTCAAAGCACTTCTGAGTAAGGGTTGTATAAAAGAACTTTGATTGATTGATTATTATAATAACAATCATATGAATATTGTTTTGGTTTGAACACCTGGCCCTCAAAATCTGCGTGCACGTTCCTGTTTAAGATGGTATCAAAAAGTAAAAGGGAAATATTGCGTTTGTGAAAAGTGATGTTCCTGTCCAACCACACTTTGTTCATCAAATTACTGGATCTGATTGCAGGAGTTGGTGTTATTATGTGAAAGCCCACACAGACAACAGCAATTTCACACCTTGTTGGGTTCTGTGTGATAGAGATGTGCAAGAATAAACAGGTCGACTGGGCCAATTTTGACACAAAGCTGTTGATAAAAGGGTCATTAACCCTAATATAACCCTTTTTATTCAGAAAGGCATATACCAGGGGTAGGGAACCTATGGCTCTAGAGCCAGATGTGGGTCTTTTGATGACAGCATCTGGCTCTCGGATAAATCTGAGCTAACACTGCTTAACACGATAAGTAATGACTAATTCCACTTGTAATCAAAGTGTTAAAAATAACGTTCAAAATATTAAACATGCTCATGCATTTGAATCCATCCAACCTTTTTTCTACCGCACTTTATTTATTTTTTATTTTTTTAGGGCTTGCCCTCCTAGGGGTTCTTTAGACTACCAAGCACCGACATGAAAGCCTGTTTAAGGGTTACGATATTTTTTTTATTTTTCAATAAGTCTGTCAGTTGCTTTCCAGCAATTGTCTTTTTCTCTTTCGTTCTTGCTCGCACTCTGGCTCCAGCTCCAACCCTGTCTCTCCTCCTGGCTGCTGCTTATAACAGAGCGACAGGTGATTAGATAACAAGGCCCAGGTGGGTTGTCTACGCACCTGTCGCTGATTTCGAGGCTGGTCCTGGCACGCCCCGCTTCGCTGCAGACCCGCAGGCCACGCCACTTCCACATTTAGCTTCAGAATATCAATGTTATTACAAAGAATAAGAGACCTATTATACCCTAGTAATGTTGGTCTTACTTAAAAATGCACGCGTTTAGGTGTTGTTTAGTGTTGAAAAAAAAATTATGTGGCTCTTACTGAAATACATTTTAAAATACTATGATTCTTGGCTCTCTCAACCAAAAAGGTTTCCGACCCCTGGCATATACTAATATTATTTTTGTTTTTATTCAGTATGCTTTCTCTTCTCCACCCTGTTTTCAACTTTTGAACAATTTATTATTATTACTATTATGACATATTAGAAGTGTTTCCTTATAAATTGATATATAGTGGTAAAAACACAAAAAATGGTTTGGTTTGCTTTGTGACTGATGTGAACCTTAAAGAGTTTTTCTGCTCAGACCAAAATGTAAGGATTTCATGGTGCACATAAATGCATGTGAGTCTAAGAGATACTTTTACAAGTGTCATCTTTAAAGGCAGTGTAAAGCATGCACACTCAGCTGTCTCAGTCGTAATTCCTGTTATGAAGAAAAACACTGCACCCTCAAGCCAGATAGCCACCTTAATTTGACACGGCACAATGTCTGCCACAACGTCTCACTCTGATGATGCAAGGCGGGTAAAGCAGATGTCAGCGCTTTTCTTTAACTACATTCACACTGAATCATGACACACAGTTTACTTTGGCAGCATCAACATGTGTGTCTCAATGGAATTTTGTTTCCACAATTCATCACGTTCTGTAACTTCTTAAATTGTCCAAGGAAACATCAATCTTTAATGTGAATTTTATTCCAGTGTGTCACAGCTGGTCTGCACCGTACTGAAGCAGAATGAGTCTAATGCCAGCCAAGGAATGGTAGAATAATATCTAAATAGCAGACATTTATCCATTAAAATATTGAAAAGTAGCTGATGGTCTGTTTGGTGGTGAAACAACTGGGAGGAAATGCCAAAGAATTGAACCCTCCAAAGTGCATTTTGTACATTAATATTGCATTACTTCATAAAACTATTGTACTTGTTACTAGTAAATTATGTTGTGTTGCTTTATACAATATTTCTTATTGAAACATTTTTTTTCTTTTGAAAACGCATGTCTCATGTCAAAATTTGGCTCTTTTGGGGGGGCTAGAGCACCAATTAAATTGATTTCAGGGTGTACCCCGCCTTCCGCCCGAATACAACTGAGATAGTCTCCTACACTCCCCACGACCCTGAAAGGGACAAGCGGTAGAAAATTGATAAATGGAGACATTGATTTGAGATACAAGTGTTTTGAGTTAAGAGTTCTGTCACATTACCTAAAAAGCTTGTAAGTTGAGGTACTACTGTAATTGAAAAAAACATCCTATATTGTGTTTATAATCATGAGGTGGTGACTTGTCCAGGGTGTACTCCGCCTACCGCCCGAATGCAGCGGTACAAAATACATAGGCTCCAGCACCCCAGCGACCCCAAGAGGGACAAGCGGTAGAAAATGGATGGATGGATGGACATTGCATGTAACTGCTTTGATACCTTTCAAATTGAAATAAAAGACCTGCTATATTTAAGAATATGTCCATTTGATAAGTACTGCTTTACCATGCACTAAACATGTATGTTTCCATTAATTGTCCATTGCAGTAGCATGCCCATACAAGGTACTCACTCATAACTGCAGTAAAACTTGATCTCTTGGTATAAATGAAAATAAGATGGTTTTGCAGCTGTCCTACTTCCCTCAGACATGGTCATTTTCTAACCTTTACAGTTGTATGCGTTTAAAATCATATACAGTTTAATATAATGCACAAGGTATGTGCAATATGCACTATGACTTATGATACAACACATTACTTTACACTGAGGAGTGCCATGTCAAGGTGGTTGAGCCATGTAATTTATGTTGTTATATGAAGTGCCCTCATGTAATTAATTCCCAGGAGCTGCTGCTTTATTTGTTTACTGGCATGATGATGTCATTCAAGTGTTTTGATCGGGATAGGGTCACAGTGTAATGCAATGCTGTAATTGAATTGTTGAAAAGAACACAGATAAAATGAAGATAATCAACAAATGCCTAAAGGAACTGGTCATTGGTTAATACAACTAAAGCCAAAATAGTGCTTTAAAAAAATATGTGGAGGAGTGACTGGTAGAAGAAAGTTTTTTTTCCCATTATGTTTAGAATTCTTGTTTATATTCCTAATGGTTATTAATTGACTCAATCTGTTTCTCCCCTTTTTAAAAAATATAATCTTTGCGATCCTATTTATTGTATTACATTTTGTTCTCTTAAATTCAATGTGTCCTGAATTGTGGTGCAGCTATCGGTTATTTAGTAGTCAGGTAATCAATCTTTTGATTCATTTGTTCAATTAATCGAGAAATCAGACAAAACACACTGTATAGCCACAATGCGTATTTCAGAGATAGTAGTTTTTCTGCTTGTCATAAGTTACATTTTTTATGATAAATGCACATTGTCAACATTTAAATTGCACTTTTATAATAATGATCGCTGTTTGTCGCCCCACAGATCACTGCATCAAAACCACCGCGCTCATGTGCACACTATTTCAGCCGGCATGCAATCTTAAAGTTGATCGACTTAATCCTTTCCTCCATTTAGCAAATGTTCTTTGTCTGCCAGTATTCAAATGCTAAGCCTTCAATCAATCAATCAATGTATTTTATTTTGGCAATCTTCACATAAAACAAAGAACAACAACAAAAAAGAAAAAAACAAAAACAAAAAACACTCATTTGAGCAATGATTGAGCCGAAAGGGTGTAGGTTGAAGCAACGCTTATATAAACCTACCCCATCACAACAAGAACAAGGTTCAAAATATATAAAATCTAAAACATGCTTCACTTATATTACTTTTTTTTTTAAACAATATATAAGCAACAAATGCTAAGCCTTTGGGCTGTTGTTAGTTATGTCCTCCCAATTACCCATTAAAATATATAGGCTCTGCAAACAAGTATTGCATGTAATTCAGACACGCTCATTGACCTATGTTTGTAATATGCATAGCAAAAACAACTGTGCAGTTAAAACTAATCCATTTCCCCCAAACCACAGACATTGCTGGAAGGTCTTCACTATCCATTCAATATGACAAACAAGTAGGATTTTCCACTTTTTCCAACAAAGCGCTTTATTTGCTCTGTTAAAGTGTGACAAAGCGCTTTGGGCATTTCGATTCGTCAAAAAAACACACCAGATAGCAGGCTAAGTTTCCAACGCCCTTAACATTGGATGATCATTTCACTTAACTGGCAACCGAGGGAAAACTCACCAAACACTCATCTGTACTCCCCCCTCTTCTCCGTATACAGTTGAGTAGAACACCCTCGGTGTGCAAAAAGACCATATCATTTGTTGTTAGTGCTGTGAAGTCCAACAGGAAGTGGAGATAAAGCTCCTTTGACTCTTTTCTCACAGCAGTGTGCAAAAGATACAGAGTGAATCATCTCAAGAAATCCATAGGGCAGCCTGTCTCACCTTACCTCAGACACCCCCCCGTTGGAAGTAAAGAGGAGTGCCATTGTGTGTGTGTGCGTGTGTGTGTTTGTGTGTTTTTAGAAGGGGAGGGCAAGAAATACTGTTTTTTTTTCCTTTTTCTTGTCACACTTCCAATGCAGACTGAAAAGACCTTTGCATTTATTTTGAAGGGTTAGACTATATCGGCGACTCTTCAAATACAGAGATATCAACCATAATTACAAATGCGTTTGTTCCAGAGGTGGACTTCTATGTGGCTGTTGGACATGCATCAGTCAAATTCTGGCCTCCTCTCAGGTGGGGTGCCCCAGGGTTCAGTTTTTGGACCCAACATTTTTCTCTGTACACACTTCTACTTACAGATGTCAGTAGGAATTGTGAAGGTACATTGCATTGGGAAAGTATTCGCTTCACTTTTTCCACATTTTGTTATGTTACAGCCTTATTCTAAAATAGAACACCGAATAATGGCATTGTGAAGGCATGTTTTTTTAATTCTGCAAATTAATAAAAAATTTAAAATTCACATGTACATTAGTATTTACATCCTTTGCTCATTACTTTGATGATGCCACAAGCTTGGCACGCCAATCTTTGGGCAGTTTCGCCTATTACTCTTTGCAGCACCTCTCAAGTGCCATCAGGTTGAATAGGAAGCACTGGATTTCATCCAGGATTGTCATATGCCACATTGCTGCATTCATCTTAGTCTAGTGAGAGAGAGGAATAAGCATGTGACATAACAAAATGTGGAAAAAGTGAAGGGGGAGCGAATACTTTCCAGATGCACTGTATCTCATACCAAATGTACGTGGATGACATTCAGTTATATATCTTGTTTAACCCTGATAGAACACACAAAAAGGATATGCGAAATGATTGTCTGACTGAAGTTAAAGACTGAATGGCTAGTAATAATTTTCAGCTGAATGCGGCCAAAACAGAAGTGTTAATCGCTTTAATTCCGTCTTGTGACTTCTTCCTGGAAGTGGAAAAAAGTAGTGGTTAACCAAGCCAAAGTGGCTGTTGTGCAGCAAGCAGCGTGTGAACTCTTTGAGTACACATAGGGCCTAGATGTTCCTACAAAAAAATCTGACTATGCAATCAAAAAGATCCATATACTTTATCAAAAAAAGATTTGTCGAGTGACATCAAGGATTATCCGTCGGTGGAGTTCCCAGACATATCGTTGCGGCGACTTGCTTATGAGGGCGCGGCTGCTGATTTGTTGAGCGTGCATGCAGTTGACAACGTGCGTTATGTGAGCGCGTGAGAAAGCCAACTCCAGACTCACTCACCAAGAGAGAACTGTTAAGTCAAGTCTCTGGCTTGTATGATCCACCTTGCCTTGTGGCCCCTGCAAAACCAAAGGGCGCAATCCTGGTGAGAAGAGCTTTTCAAGAAGCCAAGTATGCCGCCTTATCTGAGGGTCTCCGAGAAGACGCCATTTAACTTCTAAAAGAATATGCTGACCTGAGCCAACTTCGATTCACCAGACCTCTGACACTACCAGTCAGTCAGTCAGTCAGTCCTTCCTATGACTGTCAAGTCGTCGGGGGGATAACTGTGATGAAGAAGCAGCCAGTCTGTGCCAGTTCCCACGGTCCTTAGCGGCCGTCAATAGCTCTGGGGTCGAAAGGTCCATCCATGTTGTCTATCCAGGATTTCCGTGGTCTTCTCCGCTTCCTTCCACACTCGAGTGTGCCCTGCATGATGGTCTTGGACAGGGTGTCGTGGAGGAATGTGTGGCCGAACCCAGCCAATTTCCTTCTTTTGACTGTTGCAAGCAGGGGTTCTTGGTGACCAACGAGTCTTTCGACTTCACCTCGCACATACTTATTTGTTTCCCTGCGCAAAGCCTGATGGCATCACTTTCTCTGACGAAAGCAAGCATGCATATGACGCTGTGATGTATCTTCACTGGAGCTGCAGCCATGCTGTTGTTGTAAGGTTAGTTGAAGCGAAAGCAAAGTTGATCCCTCTCGACCACAAAGGAGATCCTATAAAGGCGGAAATGTGTGGTGCTGTTTTTGGTGCACGTCTAAAATCTTGCTTCCAGGGACACTGCCGAAAAGTGGCAACATCTTGTTGACAGTCAGACCGTGCTGGGTGCACAAAAAATGTGAGAGTTACAACTATCAAACTTTCTCTGCAAACTGAGTTGGTGAAATCCAGTGTAGCACCAATATCCAAGATTGGTGGTGGATCCCTGGGCTTGCTAATATCGCAGACCTCATTATGAGGGGTGCTAGCGTTAAAGATCTAACTGTAGACTTCGTGTGGCAGTCGGGCCCCGAGTTTTCCATCTTCCTGAGGTTGAATGGCCACAGAAATCCGCAACAGAAACCACTGCTCAAGCCAGAGAACAGATAACAAAACTCCAAAAGAAGGCATTCATGGCAGTGTTTACCAGATCAAATCTGAAAAGGCGAGTTATAAGCAACAGTACAGTCCAAGAAAAGTCGAGGAGACATACTTGCCGACCTTGAGACCTCCGATTTAGGGAGGTGGGGGGCGTGGTTAGGATCGGGGGCGTGGTTAAGAGGGGAGGAGTATATTTACAGCCAGAATTCACCAAGTCAAGTGTTTCATATATATATACATCCTGAAAATATACAAACAAAACTGTGTTTAGATAATTACATAATTGATACTTCAAACTTCCATAAATAAATCTTAAGGAATATAACATAACTTGGCTTCTGAGCGCTTCAAAATGTAATGAATAAAATGCTAAAGTTGTTGATAAAAAAGCAATTGTTTTAATAATTAAATATGGTCATTTTAAATGAATCATTATGATCATTTAAAATTAATTACTTCAAATATGTTTATTTTAATGTATAATTCTATGGCTGGATGTAATGAGTCATGAAAAATTCAAATAAAAATACAATTAATGTTGATGTTTTTAGCAAAATATAGTAAAGATGTATTATTATTTTCTTAAATTAATAAATATATTTATTTTTAGGTAAGATAAAAATAATAAAACAATTTATCTCTAGTCTGGATGTTTTAGTTCTTGTCACCCTGTTGTCCTCCCGTCTCTTCCCCAAGGATGGCTCCATGAGCTGGGCAAACGCCTGGAGATGCCCTACGTCAGTGGTCCCCAACCTTTTTGTACCTGCGGACCGGTCAACTCTTGAAATTTTGTCCAACGGAAGTTAATACAAAAATACAATCGTGTGTGCTTACGGACTGTATCCCTTGTAGACTGTATTGATATATATTGGTGTATATTGTAGGAACCAGAAATATTAATAACAGAAAGAAACAACCTTTTGTGTGAATGAGTGTAAATGGGGGAGGGAGGTTTTTTGGGTTGGCACACTAATTATAAGTGTATCTTGTGTTTTTTATGTTGTTTTAATAAAAAATTTTAAAAAATTAAAAAATGTTTTTTTTTTTTTCTTGTGCGGCCCAGTACCAATCGATCCACGGACCGGTACTGGGCCGCGGCCCAGTGGTTCGGAGACCACTGCCCTACGTCAACAACACGGTCGGCGGCCCGTTGGTGCGCAGCTCGTACATCGCCGCCCTCCATTTCACCCTCAACAGCCTGACCAGCGTCGGCTTTAAACGTGTGCGCCAGCACGGACGCCGAGAAGATCTACTCCATTTGCACCATGCTCATCGGCGGTATGCCGGATGCCTCTCATGGAATAACGTGATTGGGCAGGCAGCTGTTTATATTGTAGGAAAGCCGACGTGAAAAAAGGCTGTCCTCACTCATGTCCGCATGGAGCTGAAGGGGGCGTGGCCTCCAGCTACGGCTGAAAAAAACGGGAGATTTTTGGGGGGATATTTGTCCTGGGAGGTTTTCGGGAGAGGCGCTGAATTTCGGGAGTCTCAGGGAAAATTCCGGTGGGTTGGTAAGTATGCCAGGAGACCACTTGCAGGAGCAGCAGTTTACAACCTGGTGGATGAAAAGTGCTTCAACAATCTGTCAACGCTAATGAAAACAGTAACGTTGACCCAGAGAGCTGCCAAAAAGTTTCTGTGTAGCAAAGCCACCAAAGAAGCAAAGTGAGAGGCAGTTCCCCTAACTGGTGTCATCACAGTCAGCGAATAACAGGATGCATTTAGAGACCTTTGCCTGGCAGCACAAACAGCAAAACAGATTGACTAGTTGTCAACAAAGACCAAATGAGTGGACTGTTACTACGTGGTGGAAGAATCCAAGCATTTGGAGAGGACTACAAAGCTGTTCATTTACTGCCCTTTCAAGTCTTAATCTCTACTCTTCTGTCCCGTGAAGTACATAGCTGAAGACATTACGGAGAAGCAGGAACCTTGCTGACGATGACATGAAAAGTACGGATCATCAAGGTAAGGATTATTGTCAAAAAGGTTGTCAAGAAGTGCATCCTCTGCAAACAAGTCAGAGGGAGAACTTGTAAACAAATTATGGGATACTTACCAGAAAAGAGGACAACAGCAGCTGCACCATTCAAGTCCAAAGCCATTGACCTGTTTAGATTATACCATATAAAGAAGTTATCAAAAAGAGAGAGACTATGAAAGTCTGGGGTGTCGTGTTCACTTCACTGCAAGCCGAGCCAGCCATGCTGAGTCTGGACAAAGCAGCTGAGAGCTTCCAGTTTGCTTATCAAAATATGGTACGATCCTGATGCAAACTTTGTTTTCACAAAACCTGTCCTTTAAGACTTCTATGCTTTCCTGGCAAGACAGGAAAGAGCCTTGAAGAATACATTACCAAACAGGGAACGACCTGGTCTTGGAAGATCCTGCCTGCTGACTCACCACACCGAAACGGGGCTGCTGAAGCTGCAGTACGGATCACAAAGAGGGTAGTATAGAGTCTTGGTAAAGGTGTAATTCGCTGCTATAGTGAATTTCAGACAGCACTACAGCTTGCAGCCAACCTTGCCAACGAGAGACCCATCAATGCCAGAGTCCAGAGTCAGGAAGGCAGATTAGAGTATATCTCAACAAGTACCCTGTTCCTCGGCCGAGCAACACAAAATTAAAGTTAAGTTAAAGTTAAAGTACCAATGACTGTCACACACACACTAGGTGGGTAGAAATTTGTCCTCTGCATTTGACCCATCACCTTCTTTACTCCCTAGGAGGTAAGGGGAGCAGTGAGCAGCAGCGGCAGCCACGCCCAGGAATCATTTTTGGTGATTTAACCCCCAATTCCAACCCTTGATGTTGAGTGCCAAGCAGGGAGGTAATGGTTCCCATTTTTATAGACGTTGGTATGACTCGTGTTTGAACTCACAACCAACTGATCTCAAAGCGGACACTCTAAACCAGTGGTTCTTGACCTGGGTTCGATCGAACCCTAGGGGTTTGGTGAGTCAGCCTCAGGGGTTTGGCAGAGGTCAAAACACACCCGACTCATCGTCTCAATAAAAAAACTTCTCCCTATCGGCGTATTACGGATACGGCAACAGCAGAAGTCACACTGATTTGCAGGTGTGTAATTTGTTGTGAGTTTATGCAGTCTAGTGTGAGTTAAGTGTCGGTTTTGTTCTTTGAACAAGGTGATGTTCATGCACGGTTCATTTTGTGCACCAGTAAAAACAACATGGTAACACTTTAGTATGGGGGACATATTCACCATTAATTAGTTGCTTATTAACATGCAAATTAGTAAAATATTGGCTCTTCACTAGTCATCATTAAGTTCTTATTAATGCCTTATTCGGCATGGCCTCATTATAACTCTAACCTTCTAACCATAACCCTAACCAAATAACTCACAAATAAGTCTTTGTTACTTAGAATATGTTCCCCTAGTGTCCAAAAACCTATAAATTAAGTATGTTACTTAAAATATGTTCTCCATACTAAAGTCTTACCAAAAACACATAACTTTGTCTTGAATTAAAAAAAAAAAAAACGTTTTATTTTTCACTAAGAAGGGTTCGGTGAATGTGCATATGAAACTAACGGGGTTCGGTACCTTCAACAAGGTTAAGAACCACTGCTCTAAACACAAGGCCCTTCAAAAGATTGAGAGAAATGTGGCATGAAATTGATCATTTCTGGAAATTCTGGAGCCAACTTGCTGGTCCCAATCGATTTGTCCAAAGCAAATGGCATACAGCAGCACGGAATGTGACTGTTGGGAGATGTTGTTCGGCTGTGTGAGCAGAACCCATGAAGAGGACAAGCTTGGAAGAGTAGTCAGAGTGAATCCAGATTCCAGGGACATCGTAAGATGGTATGAGTGTCCCCAAGCCAGTGTGTTCCAGTCCAGAGCTCCAAGGCAGCTACCAAGAGCTCAGCATGAGCTGAAAAGAGCCCCAGCACCATCGTGACGTCAGACGGCTCGTCGTCACTGTTCTAGCGGAGGATTGAAGCATACCAAACTGTCAGCACGATGACCAGGTGCCTGCCTAAACTATGTACGATCTACCCTGCCAGTCTGACACTACCAAGGAAGGATCGAGTGGAAGGTGTTGCTGTGACTTGCTTATGGGGGTGTGGCTGCTAGTCTGTGGAACGCGACGGCATGCGCCGTGCAGGCAGCTGACAGAATGCGCTGTGCGGCCGGGTGCACTGCAGCGCACTAGTGCGTACTCCAGCACATGCAAGCAGATGTCAGCAATCAGCTAGAATCAGCGGCGCGTCTAACACACATGCTTAAAACGTTCTATATTTCATTTGACTGGTTTGCAGCAAAAGTAGGGGAGCAACACAAAATGCTGAACTGATTTAGTCAACTAAAACACTGTGTAGAAAAAGGACTCAAACTTTAGAGGACTGCCGGTAAGAAACCGGGTTTGGTCACCCGTTGTGAAATGTGTATGTGTATGTGGGTGAAGATGAATAATGAATAATTAAAATGGCTTGATTTTGCATGATTTTACATGCATCACAAGATCAGAATGCACACTTATAATATAATGTGTTTACATGTTATGCTAAAATCAATTATGAAATAAGTAAAAAATAATATACTTTAAAAAAAATGAATTTGAGTAAATTCTGTAATGGGTTGAAGGTTACTAAAGAGAAAGAGAAGGAAACTATGTGAATTAATTTATTCAAATTTGCCTTTGATTCTGTCTTTCAAGTTTTTCACCTGCATACTCAATACTGCATATTATTCTATACCAGGGGTAAGGAACCTATGGCTCGCGAGCCAGATGTGGCTCTTTTGATGACTGCATCTGGCTCTCGGATAAATCTGAGCTGACATTGCTTAACACGATAAGTAATGAATAATTCCACTTGTAATCACAGTGTTAAAAATAACGTTCAAAATATAAAACACTCTCATGCTTTTTTATGTTCAAGCAGTTGCGTTAATGGTAAGAAGTAATTTATTTATTATTGGTTAGTGTGGGGCTTGCCCTCCTGAGGGTTCTTCAGACCACCAAGCACCGACATGAGAGCCTGTTTTAGGGTTACAATATTGTTTTATTTTTCAAAAAGTCTCTCAGTTGCTTTCCAGCAATTGTATTTTTCTCTTTTGTTCTCGCTTGCGCTCTGGCTCCAGCCCCAACCCCGTCTCTCCTCCTGGCTGCTGCTTATGACAGAGTGACAGGTGATCAGATAACAAGGCCCAGGTTGGCCTTTTGCGCACCTGTCGCTGATTTTGAGGCCGTTCCTGGCACACCCCGCTTCGCTGCAGGCCACGCCCCCTACACAATTTGCTTCATAATAACAATGTTATTACAAAGAGTAAGAGACCTATTATACTCTAGAATTGTTGGTCTTACTTAAAAAGGTACGCTTTTAGTTGTGTTCAGTGTTAAAAAAATATTTTATGGCTCTTACGTAAATACGTTTTGAAATATTTGGCTTCTTGGCTCTATCAGCCAAAAAGGTTCCCGACCCCTGTTCTATACGATACTATATCTTGTATACTCATATCACCAATATGCCTATAGCCCACAATCATGACCACTATTATCAACAAATACAATATTGAGCGGAATCCAGTTCAAGTTCGTTTTTTTCAAGTGTGAGAAGCTACGCAGCCCGAAGACACTTGACACATATTGAACGATCTTGTGCTCCAGATGTCATTCTACATGACAAAACAGATGTAAACTTGGAAAAGAATGGAGGCCTTCAACTTTTTTTTGTGTCACTGGGTCAAGGAAATTGGTATCAAGACTCTCCCGGATAAATTATGCATCATTTTTGCTCTTGTTTTGTTCTTGTTCATGTGCAAAACCCAAAACCAGTGCAATTGGCACATTGTGTAAATCATAAATAAAAACAAAATACAACGATTTGCAAATTCTTTTCAACCTATATGCAATTAACTAAACTGCAAAGGCAAGATACTTAACGTTCAAACTGATAAACTATGTTCTTTTTTGCAAATATTAGCTCATTTGGAATTTGATGCCTGCAACATGTTTCAAAAAAGCTGGCACGTGGCAAAAAAGACTGAGAAAGTTGAGGAATGGTCATCAAACACTTATTTGGAACATCCCACAGGTGAACAGGCTAATTGGGAACAGGTGGGTGCCATGATTGGGTGTAAAACAGCCTCCATTAAATGCTCAGTCATTCACAAACAAAGATGGGGTGAGGGTCACCACTTTGTGAACCTGTGCGTGAGCAATTTGTCAGTTTAAGAACAACATTTCTCAACCAGCTATTGCAAGGAATTTAAGTGCAATTAGTATTTTTAATATTTTTTGTATTATTTATTATTCTTTTATTATGGTGTTTTATTTTGGCTTGGCCCAAATCTTATCTAATTGGGATTTTATATGTTTTATCCTTTTTATGAGGAACTTTGAGTACATGTACTATTTTGTGATCTTGGCAATGTTTGTGATGCTTATGTGGTAGGTCTTTGTATTGCATATCTAAGATTTTACTTTCTTTGTATGTTTAAATGGATGTCCTAATCTTGCTTGCTGCAAAACAAGTTTACCTTTGGGTACTAATAAAGTAACCTAACCTAACCAACGCATAAGATATTTACTGTTGTGCTTGTACTTATAGTAGCTTATTAGTAATTATATTACTACACCTTCTCATTTGCTACTCACTGCACTCTATATCTATCTGTCGCTACATAATCTCAATTATTTTCTTTTATTAGAAAATGGTTAACCAAAAACAGGAAGTAAACATTAGATGACAAAATGTAAGCAAAGAAAATGTCAGTGTCAACATGTAAAAGTTATCGTGTGAATCTAGAATACTGTATCTATGAAGAATGGGTAGGATTTAATAATTATTTTCCTTAATAATTCTGCAAATTTAACCACATGCTGTTCTTTGAAGTATAACTTGTTGAGATATTTAAGACAACAACAACAACAAAAACATACAATATACTGTGTTGATTTTTGTGCGTGACTTTAAACTAAGCGATTGACAGCATTGCCTCCATTGCTACTCTTTACCATATTTTCATAATCCTTCACTTTATTATTTTGTGTTCTTCCTGAGCTTATAGAAAATCAATTGTATTCAGTTAATGTGCACAGGGAAGATGAGGCTAAACAAATAAGATTTCATTGTATGTCTAACACTCACATCTATGGCATCCCTCTCGAAGATGCGGAGCTGGAGGAAGAGCTCCAATTTGATCTTCCTCTCCTGGAAAAGCTCCTCCATCTGGCCCTGGGCCTCATCCAGCTGTTGTAGCACACTTTCGATGTGCGCCATGGAGCTGTTGTGGGGGGTTTTGTTGCTTGAGATGGCGGAGTCTCTGTGCACGAATACACAACAACATCAAAGTTGGATTAGGGTCCTGTTTGACCTGTACACAATTATTTAGTTGGCTATAATTTACATTTAGTAAACATGGCAGCTGCCTGTGTGGAAGAAAATAGTGGAAAGCCCTAAATAGGGTTAAAGTTTAACATCCTAACCTCATTTCTCCTGCTGTTGTGTTGAAAGCAAATCCGACTAGTATTGTACACAGTAGGAAGGGGATTCATATGGCCACATTTCTTAAGCGTTACCTGACACATGAAACGAGACAAATTGGGGGGTGTACTATTCACTTTAGCCTCTAGGCGGCAGTAAAGTGTTGAATATTTTAAAATTAGTTTTGTGGCAATTCCAACTTTGACCACAGCGTCAACTGCTATGTTGGGTGGCACTTTCCATTATTTTCAGCAGCACCTTCCCCTCATGCGAAAGCCACCCAGGAATGGGGCCATACGAATCCCTTTCCTACTGTATGTCACACAGTTAGCGCAATGTGGTGCCTGTGTGCTGTGTAAAGGGAAAAAGCAACTAATTCCAGTTCTTTTATGGTTCTGATCAGCCAATTTTGTGGCACCTTTGTGTGTGTTATATATACTGTAATCGTTTAGCTTTTTTCGCCTTTGTGTACAATGTTGAACTATTAATGTAAGGCTGTGAAGATAAGTCTCACCTTAGCTGTTGTATGAGGTCTTCCCCCTCCTTGATGACATTGACAGTAGCTTGCAAGGTGGTCTGCTGCTGCTGACCGAACCGTTTGATCAAATCCTGCACGGCTTCTACAGATTCTGCGTACACGTCATCCAGCAATTCCTTCTGAAGCTCCTCCAACCACGTCCACAGCTAACAAGAAAGGCAAGCAGTTAAAATGCAATGTGGTCAACTGTTCACCACAACTGAAGGCTGGCTCTCATGAAGGAACGAGAAATGTGTAATTGTAAACACACCATATAGCGGTTAGGAAATTAATTGAAAATTGCAAAACATAAAAATGGATATAAAATAACTTTTCACCTGCTGCACCTTAAATCAAATGTAATTTTCCTCAGGTAGGCAGGACCTTTTAAAAAAATACAAGTAGGGATATAAAGATATGAAAATTTCATATCAGGGTTTTCATGACCAAAATGTTCCCAGTTATTATTGGGGTATAGTTGAACATGCTCAATGTTTTATCATTTTTTTTAAACTGTGTGAATGTGAGTTTGAATGTTGTCTGTCTATCTGTGTTGGCCCTGCGATGAGGAAGCGACTTGTCCAGGGTGTACTCCGCCTTCAGCTCAAATGCAGCTGAAATAGGCTCCAGCGACCCCCTGTGAACCCGAACGGGACAAGCAGTAGAAATGGATGGATAAATAAATAGATACACTGATAGTAAACCCACAAGTTTGCATGTTTTTTTTGTTTCTTATGCTGTAAGATTAATTTAAATGAGAAGTGCGTAACAAATACAATCGATTGTTATATATTATATCTGGGAAGTCTTGTGGTGTCCTACTCTGTTCAGTGGTCCATGAAAGCATCATAAAAACACCTCTGTATAAAAATTACTCTGTTCTAAGACAGCAGAGCACAGCTCGTTTGATCAATGTGGACAATTGATAGCTTAGTTGCTCAGACAGCAGTGTGTTTATTAGGGCTGTGAATCTTTGGGTGTCCCACGATTCGATATTATAGCGATTTTTTCGATTCGATTCGATTCGATTCGATTCTCGATTCAAAAACGATATTTTTCCGATTCAAAACGATTCTGTATTCAGTCAATACATAGGATTTCAGCAGGATCTACCCCAGTCTGCTGACATGCCAGCAGAGTAGTAAATTAAAAAAAAAAAAAAAGCTTTCATAATTGTAAAGGACAATGTTTTATCAACTGATTGCAATAATGTAAATTTGTTTTAACTATTAAACGAACCAAAAATATGACTTATTTTATCTTTGTGAAAACATTGGACACAGTGTGTTGTCAAGCTTATGAGATGCGATGCAAGTGTAAGCCACTATGACACTTTTGTTCTTTTTTATTATTTTTATAAACGTCTAATGATAATGTCAGGGAGGGATTTTTAATCACCGCTATGCTGAAATTATAATTAGTATTGATACTGTTGTTGATAATATTCATTTTTGTTTCATTACTTTTGGTTTGTTCTGTGTCGTGTTTGTCTCCTCTCAATTACTATGTTTATTGCAGTTCTGAGTGTTGCTGGGTCAGGTTTGGTTTTGGAATTGGATTGCATTGTTATAGTATTGCTGTGTAGTGGTTTGTTGGATTGATTTGAAAAAAAAAAAAATATATATATATATATATATTTTTTTTTTTTATTAAAAAAAACAGAACGATTTTTTAAAAATGAGAATCGATTCTGAATCGCACAACGTAAACGATTCGATTCGTATTCGAATCGATTTTTTCCCAAACCCCTAGTGTTTATATACGTTTGGATTGGTGTATGTTGTTTCTTAATGGGAAAATACGTTTTATGTCTTTTGTTTTTATGTTAGCATTTAAGCCAGTGAGCTGGCGTCAGTCAGTTTTTTTAAAATCAAAGTACAATTTTCAATCACAGACTTTTGATCATTTTCATAAACGTTAAAGTTTTTACCACAGTTATCAACAATACCGTTTATCACTACATCCTTGAATCCAAGTCACATGACACATATGGAAAGCACCTGACTTAGAATATCAATTGTTTATGTCGCGCTGTAATTTAGTTTAAAGTTTGAAGTGTGAAATTTTATTTCGTGGAGGTAAATCTAAGGCTCAGTAATTTGGATAGACTCTTCCAGTGTAAGCAGCATAGTTGAATAGTGGTTTGATAGTCTCTGCTTACAGTAGACATATATGGGTTTGAATTGCTGTTGGAACAATTCTATATAGAGTTTGCATGTTGTGCATGTCTCTCTGTGTTTTTGTCGGGGCCTCTGGCTTCCTCTAAACATTCAAAAAGGCGTATGTTACGGTAATTAAAGATCCTAAACTGTCCATAGTTGTGAACAATAATTTATACAATTAATTAAAATGCAGTAATGTAGTTAAGTAGAGACAACTAGGGATGAGTACAGAATTTGGCACTTTCATAGGTACCGACCGAAGTATTTCAATATTGTATCGGGTACCAATTCACGTAAATTCGAAAACAAAACCATATTTTGTACCTTTTTTGCATGTGATGTCACATCTCGATGCAGACACAAAGCACTAACTAAAACGTTTGGCTGGTAAACAAGCAGTCAAGCATTCAAAGCGGTTACTCCAAGCAATTTTCCCTCCAATTTTTCATGTGTGAGCAAACGCTAAAACTGCTTGAGCATTCAGTGGCGCACATGTGAGCGACGGCAGACGTGCACACTGTTATGCGCTTATCTTTTTATTCGATTTTGTGCGCGGCCTAGATTTGCCGTGCGCAGAAGACGTGTGAGCTGTGTGCAATTGCACAGGCTCGTACCGGCTTAGTATTATTTCAATTTTCCATGCAAAAAAAAACAAGAATAAAGTGCACAAAAGTACAGCAAGGCTCCACTTTGCCATGGGAATGCTACTGATTAACATTAGCGATTTAACATGCCGATTTTAACACCCCTAAATTTGGTAATCAAAACTACAACTAAAATACATGTTACAATTAAACATCTGGTGTTCAATAAGTACACTACTTACAGTTTAAACACTTTGTAGGGCTCAGCATAAGAAAAGACTGGCACATTCAATGTAATGGCAAAGACTACTCCTGGCTATAGCAACACACCATTGCCTTTACACTAACCACACATAAAAGGAGCGAAAATTGATATGATTGACTACCGGCATGGACTCCTAGGCACTGGGAATTGGAACAGTTTCGATTCAAATGTGAAAAGGCACCCATCCATAGTAACATGTCCAGCAAATGCTTAAATTGTGGTGTTACATTTCATGCATTATTCACTAACATGATCAAAATATATATTGCATTTGAAACAAAAGTGTAAAAAAATCAAAAAAGGTTTTTTCTTGGCTTGTGCTCCACCTATCTATAATATTTAATGGAAGGGGTGTGGAGCAGACAATAAAAATTCTAAAAGTAGAGCCATATTGAACAATATGTAGACAACAGAGTTCTTGTCCACATGTTGGCTGAGCACACGTAGGAATCGATAAAAGCTGCCGATTGCACATGCAGGAGATGTCTTTGAGAAAATCAGATTCAACCAGCTCTGCTTCACACTGGTGTTTTATCAGTAGTCATTTTCTGACACAGATTAGCCATCTGGATGAGTTGGCATCAGCACATTAAAGCTCTGGCCAAAGCGTCCTGGCTGCAGGAGAGACCCTGGCACCTGCTGTCTGTCTCAAGATCCACAATACCTCCTCAAACCTTGCCACCATCCCTGAGTAACATGGTGTACATTATTACCTGGCATTGAGACAGACGTTTTTGTCAGTAACCAACTGTACACTCGCTGAATGACAAACAATTAAAGACAACAGCCGACAAACAATTGTGGTGTTGAACCTTCTAGACAGGAGTATAGTATAGTTATGTTAAGTACATTATCATCTTCAGTGGTTCTCAAACTTTTTTTACACCAAGTACCCCCGCAGAAAAAACTAGGCTCTTCGAGTACAACCATAATGACCAACATTAAATACGGTAGTGCAGTAGGCTTAAATATTCATTCAGTTGGTACAAAATGCGGCTGCTAGACTTTTGACAAGAACAAGAAAGTTTGATCATATGACGCCTATACTGGCTCACCTGCACTGGCTTCTTGTGCACTTAAGATGTGACTTTAAGGTTTTACTACTTACGTATAAAATACTACACGGTCTAGCTCCATCCTATCTTGCCGATTGTATTGTACCATATGTCCCGGCAATAAATCTGCGTTCAAAAGACTCCGGCTTATTAGTGATTCCTAAAGCCCAAAAAAAGTCTGCGGGCTATAGAGCGTTTTCCGTTCGGGCTCCAGTACTCTGGAATGCCCTCCCGGTAACAGTTCGAGATGCTACCTCAGTAGACGCATTTAAGTCTCACCTTAAAACTCATTTGTATACTCTAGCCTTTAAATAGACCTACTTTTTAGACCAGTTGATCTGCCGCTTCTTTTCTTTTTCTCCTTAGTCCCCCCTTCCCTTGTGTAGGGGGTCCGGTCCGATGACCATGGATGGATTACTGGCTGTCCAGAGTCGGGACCCAGGATGGACCGCTCGTCGGGACCCAGGATGGACCGCTCGCCTGTGTATCGGTTGGGGACATCTCTACGATGCTGATCCACCTCCGCTTGGGATGGTTTCCTGTGGACGGGACTCTCGCTGCTGTCTTGGATCTGCTTTGAGCTGAAGTCTCGCGGCTGTGTTGGAGCCACTATGGATTGAACTTTCACGGTATCATGTTAGACCCGCTCGACATCCATTGCTTTCGGTCCCCTAGAGAGGGGGGGTTGCCCACATTTGAAGTCTTCTCCAAGGTTCTCATAGTCATCATTGTCACTGGCGTCCCACTGGGTGTGAATTCTCCTTGCCCACTGGGTGTGAGTTTTCCTTGCCCTTATGTGGGTTCTTCCGAGGATGTTGTAGTCGTAGTGGTTTGTACAGTCCTTTGAGACATTTGTGATTTAAGGCTATATAAATAAACATTGATTGATTGATTGATTGATTGATTGAAACAAGGCATAGGTTTTATTTAACAAGTATATGTAACATTTTTGGCCGCTGTAACATTACACAAAGTTTGAGGAGTAACAGTGGTAATTAATGGTCCACCTACCACAGTTTGAGAATCTTTCATCTACTTTATCAATAAAATCAAAGTGAATCTGTTTTTCCTGTCATCAATCTGCGTACTTGTCAAAGGCAGCAATATAGCCACACGCACACACACACACACTCGTGCGCACGTGCTGGCACACTGACCTACAATGAATGGTGTGAGATGACAGATGGGATGGAGGTGATTAGTCCATATGGACATTAAAGACAAGCTTCATCATTAACGCTGTGACTCAGTCTGTCCTAATGGGTTTATGTAAACAGGGTCTTGTGTTAACGCACGCAGAGTATGGTACTTTATCAGTGTGAAAAGGTTAATTTGGACAATTAGAGATGTGTGACCATTATCATAACCACTGGAGGAGGGAATCCGGGAGCAGCAAACACATAATCTACCGCCAGTAAACATTACACCAAATATATTACATGCCTTTATCTTTATAAAAGAAGAAATAGCTACAATATCACAATATTTCATGAAGCTTCAAAATTCAATGTTGTAGGATTTTAATAACCCCCATGCAAAATATATAAATAATCCTCAAAATATGAATCGTGACTAGCAAAGGGATGACTTCCGATAGAGGGTTTGGTACTTATTATGTCCTGCCAGAACAATTTACTTTCTTTCCCAGACTTTATCTTTGATTTCCTTGAAGTAGTCAGAACCGATAAGTGTCTGCCAGAATAGAATAACCTCTCATTTGCTCATGATTGAGCAAATGAGAAATGGCTGCAGTATTACATACAACTTATATACAGACGGTCCTCATTTTAAGACACTTTGTGACTAGGATGCGCTCTGGAAAAATATTTCAAAAACGTAATTTTGGTCTGTGAACAATATAACACTGGCTGGGGAAGCAATTACAGTGCATGCAGTGGAAAAATACAGTATGTGTGCTGCAGAATGCAGTACAGTAATTTGTGACATGACCGTGGTAAATGGAATTTTGCAAAGTAAAAATCCATAATTATAAATTTAATATTTTAGAGCTAGAGCACTAAAAAGTTTAGTATCTTACCTTCTAAATACATTTATCAACATTATGAGCCCTTTTGACATGAAATAATACCCTTTAGTCACCTTTACTCACTTTTAGTCCAATATAGTAATGCTGCCTAAGGCTGAGCCAATCAGTGGCCACATTACTATACAGTGTGATTGTATTGCTCTCGTGGCCAATACTCGTGTAGTATTGATACTTTCTGGTCATTTTCAGGGTTTTTTAAAACACATGCCTGATTTTTCATTATTATTCGTTTTTTAAAGTTTTGTACATTTATATGTACATGTAGATGCTGTATCCGGACAGATCCATTAAGAGTTTGAGCACAAATATGTCGTATAGTATTTAACTACACACAATAAAACATGAACAAAATGCTGCGTCACAAGAATGGCTTTTGAAGTAATAGCTCTGTGACATGAAAAAAACAAGTAAAATAAAAAAGGTTTTGATGACAAAACATTTTAGCAAGTATTGACGTTATTCGAACAATGATACAGTTTGGAGTTAAATAAAGGAGTGAGCATCCCAGTAAACAAACTAAAGACTTTACAAACAAGTTGTGACAACGTTCTTGACACATCGCCTGCTACATGTTTCCTCACGTCATTAACTCTCAGTCACAGCAGCTGATGGAAACTGTGTTGAGAAAATAAAAGCAATATCAAATAGTTTTCTCCTTCGCTGTATACTTTTGGTGTGGGGACTTTTAGTGTCTCCAATTTTGTCCACAACTATCACCATCTAAACACAGCAGTGTGCTTTTGAACGCATGGCGAGAAGCGAGGGAAAATGACATTAAACCAAGCGCTTGGCTCCGTCTACTCCGAGGGGAAATCTCCGGAGCAAAGTCTGTGTAGTTTGTCCGCCATGATAATCAAGCCAAACGACGCTAGCGCACATGCGCCTGACTTCGTATTGCCTAAAATGCATTAATAAATTAAGTTTTTTTGTAATTAAAAAAATTAGACCGTATTACTAGCGGTCAGGAATTTTAGCGCAAATTATCATTATACTGTTTATCCCTAACAAGTAAAAAGTCCAGGGTGGTCAAGACATGTTCTTGCCGCCGATGTTGGTCACTTTTTAGAGCAATACGGAAAGTGACAAAGGCGGTCCCGCAGTTGCCGTGTTTAAGTTCTAGCCCTGCTAAACTCAAAGAGTTGTGGATACATTTTTGATGGCATTTTTCCGGAAATCTTATCAAAATCGACAAAATCAATTCCTCTCATTGACTACAAACACACTTCACTTCCGGCTTATGGCGTTCCACGCCCCCACCATGGCGCCCGTGCTGCGTAGAGCATTGTGGGAGATGTATATTATTTCAGACCCGGCCAACGCTAAAGCGCAGGAAAGAAATAAACGCCAAGTTATTGTTTGATATTGTTAGGCGACACGGTATTATTGTGAAGACTTTGAGACCGAAATACCGCTGTATCTACAAAACCGTTACATCCCTACCTATTACTAGTTCCAACAAACACGTCATAGGGAACAGACCTCTTTCATAACCTGAGGGCCACCTCTATAAACAATGAATAAGTTTGTGTATTGTGTTTAAATATCCGTGTAATTGGGTGATACAATCAAATAGAAAGAGAACAGGACAAACCTCTTTAACGTGCGTGTGGAAGGAAACCGACATATCCAGGAGCACCTTGCGTTGTTCAACACGTCGTACGAAGTCCTGGATTCGATCTTCAAGCTGGTGGGCAGCCTGGTATATTTCCTCTGGGTCACATTCTCCGGTCTGGGCCAACTGCTCTGCTGCCTCAAGCAGCTTGTCAGCATTAGTGTAGGTGTTCTGTAACATGGAGATTACATAACATCATCCATGAATTGGACAGTCAAGATACAACCTATAGTTAACATCAATAGAACAATCTAAAGATTAGTATTATACATGTTGTATTTAATTCACTGTTTAAGAGTTATTCTAACAATGGAAATGGTGCCCTTTAAGGCACATGTAACAAGAAGCCTAAAGCTTACCTGTGCAACCTCTTCAAAATCTTCATGTCTCTTCTGCAGGGCTCGTGCTCTGTGCAAAGACTTCCCGACGCCAGTGTGTTTACTGAGGAATGCCTCACCATGGTTTTCTATCCAGTCTAGTACCTTAAAACACACATGTTAAGCATTAATACATTTGTATTGCAAAAAAGGTAGTTTTTTACAAGGCAGTGCAGCTTTTAAACCAATAGGGGGTGCACTCGACCGTAAAGAAGCTGTAAATGCCATTTGCATTACAAGGATTCTACTATAACTCGTGGCTTCTCTTTTGCTTCATCCTCTTTCCTTCTCTGAGCTGTTTGTTTTCATCATTTCCTGTGAAGTTGGGGTGTCAAAACCTTTTCCACTGAGGGCCGCACAGTAAAAAGTCAAAAGATTTAGGGCTCATTTTGATACATTTAATCTTGAAAGCCAATAAAATATACACATTTTTAAAGAGAAAAAATGCCTGCATGTTAGTTTTGTGTTTTTACTAGGAGTGCATGATATATATGCGAAATACAATTATTGGGCCAATATGACAAAAAAAAAAAATATGGCTTTGATAAGGCTTAAAAAACAAAGAAACAAATAATAAACTATCCAATGGGGCCAAATCACCTGTACAGTACTGTGCTGTATGTGCTGAGCAAATCAAGCGCTCCAAATGTTCCTGCTTGTGTCCTAAACTTTCCCTGAGCTCATTGTAAACTAACATGGCGTTGGTCGTGTAGCAGTTCTTCGCTGTGTCTGAGGAAGACAAATCTTATCAAAACTTATTAAATGATAAATGGGTTGTATTTGTATAGCGCTTTTCTACCTTCAAGGTACTCAAAGCGCTTTGACACTACTTCCACATTTACCCATTCACACACACATGGAGGGAGCTGCCATGCAAGGCGCTAACCAGCACCCATCAGGAGCAAGGGTGAAGTGTTTTGCTCAGGACACAACGGACGTGACGAGGTTGGTACTAGGTGGGGATTGAACCAGGGACCCTCGGGTTGCGCACGGCCACTCTTCCACTGCACCACGCCGTCCCCGTTACCCAAGTTAAACGACACTATCGTGTTTTCAAAGCCTATACGCAGACACCTGCCCTTCTAAAGAATCTGCCCCAAAGTCAGCCACAAAGAAAGGTGTGCACAAACTACAGTAGTAAATCGAATGTTTTTAATCAGTCATTGGTATCAGTCTTGAGAAGCAGGAAGTTACGTGTTTCGGTATAGGCTTGGAAAATGGTGGATCCCTAGTTTTTAGCGTCAATATCTCAGCTTCGTCTTGTTACTTTACACCAGGGGTGTCCAACTCATTATAGCTCAGGGACCACATGGAGGAAAATCTGTGCACATGCGGGCCGGACTATTAAAATCATGGCATTACAACAAAAAAATAAAAGACAACTGCCTTATTTTGGCCAAAAATAGAACAAACACATTCTGAAAATATTACAATAAAAGTATAGAAAAAAATACCCGGCAGGGGTAAAGTGTATATCCATGAAGGAAAGAAAAAAGTGAATGAATGTTTCTAACTCAATAATTTTACAAATGCATAAAAATGTGTTTTCCTTTGTATCTATTTTTTTTTTTTCAATGAATTAAGTAACGTTTATGACAACCTTTTTTTCCAAAACACGATATCGAATGTGAGATACAACAGGGGAATGCATATATTTATCATTTGTTTTCAAAACGGTTACCAAAAAGAGGGATCCCAAAAATGTACTGTGGGACCCCATTTAGAAAATTCCTAGCGCCAACACCAATGGAATATTGGTGCGCGTAAAACAGCTGCAGGTGGCTGTGGCCCGCGGGCCATTTCTAATACTAATCAAATATCATCCCGGGGGCCGTAGACAATACATTTGCGGGCCGCATCTGACCCGCGGGCCTTGACTTTGACACCCCTGCTTTACACTTATTCGCTCCTTAATTCCACTTTTTATGTGTTTTTTTTGTAATAGTATTTCTTAGAATGTGTAGAGCGACATAAGACAATGTCTGCAGGCCACAAATTGTCCCCGGGCTGCACTGTGGGCACCCCTGCTTTAAAGGGGAACATTATCACCAGACCTATGTAAGCGTCAATATATACCTTGATGGTGCAGAAAAAAGACGATATATTTTTTTAACCAATTTCCGAACTCTAAATGCGTGAATTTTGGCGAATTAAACGCCTTTCTGTTTATGGCTCTTTTGGCGATGACGTCAGAACGTGACGTCACCAAGGTAATACAGCCGCCATTTTTATTTTCAACACATTGCAAACACCAGGTCTCAGCTCTGTTATTTTCCGTTTTTTCGACTATTTTTTGGAACCTTGGAGACATCATGCCTTGTCGGTGTGTTGTCGGAGGGTGTAACAACACTAACAGGGAGGGATTCAAGTTGCACCACTGGCCCGAAGATGCGAAAGTGGCAAGAAATCTGCCGCCGGACCCCCATTGAAAGTGCCGGAGTGTCTGCACATTTTACCGGCGATGACAGACATGGCACAGATATGTATGGATAACCTGCAGATGCATTTGCAACGATAAAGTCAACAAAATCACAAAGGTGAGTTTTCTTGATGTTGTTGACTTATGTGCTAATCAGACATATTTGGTCGCGGCGTGACTGCCAGCTAATCGATGCTAACATGCTACGCTAATCGATGCTAACATGCTATTTACCAGCGGTGCTAAGGCAGACATGGCACAGAGATGTATGGATAACCTGCAGATGCATTTGCAACTATATTACGTTTCCTTCCACCCACATTTAATGCGAAAAAAACACTTACCAATCGAAGGATTTAAGTTGCTCCAGTGTCACAAGATGCGAAAGTCCTGATCGTTTGGTCCGCACATTTTACCGGTGATGCTAAGGCAGCTATTCGGCCATGCTAAGGCTATGAATAGCGTCAACAGCTGTTTGCTCAATAGCTTCAGTTTCTTCTTCAATACTTTCATACTCCAACCATTCGTTTCAAAACATGCATAATCTGTTGAATCGCTTAAACCGCTGAAATACGAGTCTGAATCCGAGCTAATGTCGCTATATTTTGCTGTGCTATCCGCCATTGTTTGTTTACATTGGCAGTACTGTGTGACGTCACAGGAAAATGGATAGTGTCTTTGCAGAGAGCGAAAAAAAGGCACTTTAAAGCATTTTTTCGGGATATTCCGGGACCGGTAAAATTTTGAAAAAAACTTTAAAAAATACAACAAGCCACTGGGAACTGATTTTTGTTGTTTTTAACCCTTTTGAAATGGCGATAATGTTCCCCTTTAAGGCAAAATACAGTGTTGGAAAGTGTACTGATTCCAATGTGAATTGATAAATTAAGCAACCTTAAACCTTACAAAAGCTACTAACTATACAATGACAATTAGTTTCATCAATGTTAACTTCAAGGTCTCAGGAAATGTACAATCACAATGCACAATGTTCTGAGGCAATAAACTGCTTCTCCATGGAAACCACTACAAAGGGAGAGGGGTGATTAGAAGCAAGATGGAATCGTTGAATGCTAGAATCATGGAGATGCTGCCTGAAAGAGAGCAAGGAACACAGAGCAAGAGGGTAGAGAGGCAGAGAAGGGTTCACGCCCAAAGGGTAGAAAAAAGAGAAGGCGCTGTACACCAACTCGGTAGTTTTGATCTAAGAGCTTGGCCATCTAGACTGTCTCATGGCGTTTCACTAAGTCGACGGATGATCTTACTTTATAAACCCAAGAGGAAGCACAAAGGGCTTTGGAGATTTTTGAGTTGATTATATTACATCCCTTATATCATACATCGGCTTTCCGGCGTCGAAAACATCTCCATTACCAGTAATACAACTTTGCATGCATTATTAAAATGTTTTTTTTTACAATAATGGAAGTGTTTCTTGCTCACTTGTTGTACGTCCTGTTGGAAAACGCACAGCTGCAGGCGTTGGTGCAGGCGAACTTTGCGATGCTGCCAAATGTTTTCCAGCTGTCTCTGATGATGGAGCACTTCATGAATAATGTCTAGGACGTGGTGCACCGCCTTGGAGTAGTTGGCCGACGCCATTAGAGAATCCGTACTCCCCGGGGTCAAAGGTCGTTGCAGTTTGTCTAATAGAGACTTCCCATCTTGGCTTACCTGGCGAGACGTGTTGTGAAATACGGAACACAAGAAACTTACTCATAATTAGGCAATTTAAAAACAACCACTGATAAACCTGGACAATTGAGCCAGATCTATGACATGTACTGTATTAACAAAACTTGCCAATATAAATATATTAACATCCTTGAATTAAGAGGTATTAATCTCTCCATTTGATTTGTGTAAATTCAGTTTAGCGCGTCTGAATGTTATGTACTGACCTCCGAATATGCAGTGGTAATGTGTTCATATAGACCCTGGTGACGGTGGATTGTGTCTTCCAGATCCTGGAGCTCCGAGGGCAGGTCACCCTCACCACAAGCTTTGCACCATGGCTCCACTTTACTCATGTACTTAGAAGAAACATATTGTAGTGTCACTGAATGAATACATTAAGTCATATTTTTTGGGTATTTTGCATGTATATAAACACATTAATGAACCCAATATGATTTATTTATCCAGCCATTTTCTACAGCTAGATCCTATGCTTGCCGAGTTGGGCGAAAGGTGACTACACCCTGGACTGGTTGCCAATTAATCACAGGACACATACTGTAGACAAGGCTGCCATTCCCTACTGTATACACAGATCACGCGCTGTGCATAGAGCCCAGCGATGAATGAATGACAGGGCGTTTCAAATGCATTTTTAACGCAAACATATTTCTAGCTCCTTCCTGCTCCTAAACTGATATGAAAGGTAATATTTGCACTGTGGCATGCAGAGTTAGCGCCTGTCTTGCAAGGCAAATACAGTAAATTCTGGACTATAAGCCTCTACTTTTTTCCTACACTTTAAGCCCTGCGGCTCATAAAATGGTGCGGTGAATTTATGGATTTTCCTTTGCTGACGACCATAATGCAAAGACGTAAACAAATTGAAATAAATAGGCAAAGACAATGAATAGGTGTGTTATTGTTTTTACAAGGGCACCATCTTTTAGACGGGTTCGCTCACTGCAGGTGTTGCAGTGCTGCATTGCCCTTCTGTTTAGACTGAGCTTTCAACCAAAAGTGCAAGTGTCGTTCCGTCTTTTACGTAGCGTATCCACTCAAATTGATTTTTAATTCATCACTCCAAGCAACGTATGTAAGTTTTTACATTATAACTAAAACAATTCTTACTTACTAAACTGTGTCTGTATTGCATATTTGTACATGCTATCGCTATGTAATGTAGTTGCATAGTTTACATTAGCTAATATGCTTACATTTTTAGGAGTGTCTGTTAGTGTTATTAATTTAAAATGGCATTTTTTTGTATTATTTCAGTTTCGTAAATTTACCAAAACACCGGGAAGTTATTGAGTCTGTTTAGCTGATTACAGCGCTAACTTCCGCAGCTAGTGGGTCCATGACAATGATTCCTGTTTTGTTTGATCCTCCCTTTTACTGGCGTATTATAGGCACTGTTTGGAAACAATTAAGGCATGTACGGTTAAAAAATATTTACAAAATCTTTCTGTTTAAATAACTCATTTTACAACGTATACTGTATGTCTGCGGCTTAAAATGTGGTGCGGCTAATAGTGTATATGGAAAAATATTCTGTTTTTTAAAACTTAGTTGGCACTCTATAGTCCGGAAAATATGGTATACCTGGCTCAACCACCACAGGCTGGTGTTGTGTCAGGTAGGAGACCAACTTGCACCCTGTATTATAAATTGGCAATTATCTTCAAAATTGTATAATCTGAATGGGTTTAACAAGTGCTGAATGATCTTTTGGCAATGCCATGACATTAACCACAGTATATGCATTAATTATATTATAATGCTCCCAAATAAACAAAGAATGCATATACTGTATAGTGCCTGTTAAAAAAGAATAGAACACTTTATTGTCATCAAACACACACACACACACATACATATATATATATAAATATATATATACACACACACACACACACACACACACACACACACATTATATATATACATATACATACATGCATAAAAGGTGTGTGTGTATGTATAATGTATGTGTGTACAGTTTATATGTATATAAAATGAAAGTGTATATGTATATATATAGATATATAAAATGTTTGTGTATATATACTGTATATGTACACACAAACACACACACATTATATATACACACACACATTATATATATATATACACACATGCATTAATACGTACACGCACACACGCATACATGCATTGATACATACACAAACACACACACACATGCACACGCACGCACGCACACGCACACACACACACCCACACGCACACATGCATTGATGCATACATACATGCATTGATACATACATACATATATATATATATATATATATATATATATATATATATATATATATATATATATATATATATATATATATATATATATATATATATATATGTATATATATATATATGTACTGTATATATACACACGCATATATATATATATGTATATATATGTATATATATATATATATACATATATATATATATATATACACACACGCATATATATATATATATATATATATATATGTATATATATATATACACACACATATATATATACATACATATGTATATACATATATATATATACACATAAATATATATATATATATGTATATATGTACATATATATATACACACATATATATATACGCACACACACATATATATATATATATATATATATACACATACACACATATATATATATACACATACACACATATATATATATCCGCACAAACCCTTAGTAGATCAGCCCCTTAGTATACAAAAGCCTATACTGTAATGTGTACCTGGTCTGCTTTCTGGTGGAAAGTGGCAGACATCTCCAACAGGGTGCTTCGTTCATCCAGTGCTGCAGCAAAGGCCTTCCACTCCTGCTCCAACTGACCTGAAATCTGCTGGATCTGCTGGGAGGCATAGTGGCCCGATTCCAGGAGCCGGTTCCCCACTGACATAATCCGATTGATGTTCACATACACATTCTGTGACCATGGAGAGACAGGAAAGACAGAAGAAAAAAAATATTCACATGGAATTCCTTTCTTATTTCATCTACTGTTGCTGCTGAATCAATGTCTTTCTATGGTGAACAGATGGAAGAGAAAAGAGTGAATACTGTGGTTTGTTCAAAAAAGTGAAATGTAAACAGCAGCTGGTATCAGTTCACACTGAGTCTTGTCATATGTATTTATTTTGGCCCAGTAAATATGCATTCTGACAGCTAAAACACTGTTGTGCTTCTGCTGTACAACTTAAGTTGATGCTCTAGGGCAAAACAAATTAAAGTACACTGTAAGCAGTTGCAACATCAAATCTTCATCTTCTCCAGCACATTAAATATTTATATGATGCAATACATACTCAAAGTTATTTATGGGGAAAACAAGTTTTATGTACAGTTTGATGTAATTAAGTTTTATTAAAGTCCATCTAACTTTCAATCTAATCACTCAAGATGTGCCGTGCAAGATTTTGAACATATGTAATATTCATTTTGCAGTACACAATTATGCTCAGGTATGTATTTATAACAAAACAATAGGCAAAAAAAGTCAATACTCCTTCATGCATGTACAGGATTGTCTCAGAAAATTTGAATATTGTGATAAAGTCCTTTATTTTCCGTAATGCAACTATAAACATGAAAATGCCATTACACATCAACTGAAATATTGCAAGCTTTTTATTATTTTAATATTGCTGATTATGGCATACAGCTTAAGAAACTCAAAAATCCTATCTCAAAAAATTTGAATATTTCCTCAGACCAAGTAAAAAAAAAAGATTTATAACAGTAAAACAAAATCAGACATTTGAAAATGTAAATTAATGCACTCAGTACTTGGTTGGGAATCCTTTTGCACGGATTACTGCATCAATACGGCGTGGCATGGAGGCAATCGGCCTGTGGCATTGCTGAGGTGTTATGGATGCCCAGGATGCTTCAATAGCGGCTTTCAGCTCATTTACATTATTGGGTCTGGTGTCTTTCAGCTTCTTGTTCACAATACCCCACACATTCTCTATGGGGTTTAGGTCAGGAGAGTTGGCAGGCCAATCGAGGACAGTAATGCCATGGTCAGTACACCAGTTACTGCTGGTTTTGGCACTTTGAGCAGGTGCCAGATCATGCTGGACAATTAAATCATCATCTCCATAGAGCTTTACAACAGGTGGAAGCATGTACACAGCTGCATCGACTCTGGACTTGATGAAACACAGTGGACCAAAACCAGCAGCTGACATGGCTCCCCAAACTATTACTGACTGAGGGAACTTCCGTTGTCTAGAGTTCAGGAGTGGCTTGACCATGGGAATACGGCTATTGAAGCTGTATCTGCTGAAAAGCTCTATGGAGATGATGATTTCATTTTCCAGTATGATCTGGCACCTGCTCACAGTGCCAAAACCATCAGTAACTGGTGTATTGACCATGGCATTACTGTCCTCCATTGGCCTGCCAACTCCCCTGACCTGAACCTCATAGAGAATTTGTGGGTTATTGTGAAGAAGAAGCTGAAAGACACCAGGCCCAATAATGCAAATGAGCTAAAGGCCGATATTGAAGCATCCTGGGCATCCATAACACCTCAGCAATGCCACAGGCCGATTGCCTCCATGCCACGCCGTATTGATGCAGTAATCCGTGCAAAAAGATTCCCAACCAAGTACTGAGTGCATTGACATTTTCAAATGTTTGATTTTGTTTTGCTGTTATAGATCTTTTTTTTTTTACTTGGCCTGAGGAAATATTCAAATTTTTTGAGATAGGAATTTTGGGTTTTCTTAAGCTGTATGCCATTATCAGCAAAATTAAAATAACAAAAGGCTTGCAATATTTCAGTTGATGTGTAATGAATCCAGAATGTATGGCATTTTCATGTTTTTAGTTGCATTACGGAAAATAAAGGACTTTATCACAATAGTCACAGCGGTCGGTACACAACACAAAAGAAAAGCAGTGCATACTGCATAGAAGAACAACTTTTGTGGATATTAGAAATCCATTCACTTGGGACAAATACTCCCATGTGAATCATTAAAAAACTCATTTGCCCCTCAACTGTCTTTTTCTCTTTAATAGATGGGCTTCAAGCTGTTGTTTGTAGATAGGCACAGATCAACGAACGCTAATTAACAGACTGTGGTAACAACCCGTTATCATTCTATTCAATTACTGCTCCCGGCGCCTATTAGGTTTCTTACTTTGCTTTTCTCCATCACAACGAGAACAGAACATTAACAAAAAGATCAACAACAAAGTGCAACAACAGCCTTTTCTGCAACCAAAATGAGGAGCTTTCAACAAAACTATAAAGCCATTAAGGACTATCAATGTGCTTTCTTTTTAACTTCAAGGTTTGATCTCTGAAATTATGAAAAATGATAAATATACAACACAAATCCACTGTTGGGACAAGTCTTGCCAGTGGGGATCGACTCTGCAGCACTCAGCCCGATGTTGTTAGGCAGCAGTGTGTTTAAAGCTTAAGCTTACATGAGCACTTGAGGAGTCCTACAGCCCTCAACCACACAGCGGTCGGTACACAACACAAAAGAACAGCAGTGCATACTGCAGAGAAGAACTTTAATCCCATCACGCAATTTACAAATCAAACATCCCAGAAGAACCAATCTTATGAACTGCAGTTTGAAGGTATTGCACAGCAGGAAACTTGGAGTAAAAAAAGCACACGCAAAAACATTTAGGAGAAGATCAGGGGAATAGAGTCTCCAGGTTGCAACCATGAAAGCCCATCTGTAGGGCATTATAAATGATATTAAATAATAAAGACCATAGAACACAGCGGGTGATAAAAACTTAATCGAAAACTGACGGATGGAGAGAAGGGTGGGTTTGGGCGAGGGACACGGTATTCTTAATTCAAACCTGATAAGGGCAAAGGTCGCATCGCATCAGGAAATGCGGTAACACAAAAACAACAAAGCGGTCAAAGAGCGTAATCAACTCTACAAAAAAGTTACTTGCTCTGTAACTTAAACATAGACGTTAGAAGACCTGAAGCCAAGACATTCTTGGAAACAAGATAGAGTTAAATAATCAAATCAGGGAATGCCATTCAAGGTAGAGTGATGCATTAGGGACTTGGATTGGGAATAATTCATCACTCGGTTTTGTCCTGAAATGTATCTACTGTACAGTAGTGAAGGGATTCATATGGCCCAATTCTTGGGTGGATCTTGCATGAAAGGAAGGGGTGGGGGATGAGGGGGTTAATCATTATGCAATGCAGTCTGCTGAAAAGGATGGAAAGCAGTACTCTAAATGATGTAGCATCTGGCGCTGTAGTAAAATTTGGAATTGCCACAAAACCCATTTTAAGATATTTAACACACTACTGCCATCTGGCAGCTAAAGCAGTCGCCCCCAATTTATCCGTTTCATGTGTCAAATATACCATGACAAACGTGGCCATATTAATCACCTTCATTTTCTTACATATGGTACTAATAGTATGTTCACAATGCTCATGAAATGTGTTGCAAAATCACAATATTTCCATTGTCCGGGAACATTTCAAGTGAATCATAAGTAATTTCTTAGTTTTGCTCTGTGTGTAAATGGTACCTAGACCATGTTACACAGGTCATTGGTTGGTCACCATCAGTCAAAAATCTTTGTTGATTTACAAAATGCATTTAACCAACCACGGTGTGGCGAAGTTGGGAGAGTGGCGGTGCCAGCAATCTGAGGGTTACTGGTTCAATCCCCACCTTCTACCATCCTAGTCACGTCCGATGTGTCCTTGGGCAAGACACTTCACCCTTGCTCCTGATGGGTCCTAGTTAGCGCCTTGCATGTCAGCTCCCGCCATCAGTGTGTGAATGTGTGTGTGAATGGGTGAACGTGGAAATACTGTCAAAGCGCTTTGGGCTCCTTAAAAAGGGGTAGAAAAGCGCTATACAAGTACAACCATTTACCATTTATTTTAACCATAGCACACTATGAAACATATAATTCAGTACATATTTTGGAGGAATCAACACTTTGTACAAAAAGGAGTTGATTCTTCCTTGGGTGTTGTAAAATATAACTGAAGCTAAATGTTTGATTTTGTTATAAGTATAGATTAAATGTGCAAACGGCTAAAGTTGTTGGCTGCAGGGAGCTAACAAGAATATTTTTCTTATGAATATGGTGAAAATGACTCAGAGCACTCTTTCTAATCCTTAAGACACAGATAGGTAATAGACAGAACCAGCATAGGTACTTTACATAATGAAGATAGTCATATTATAGGAGTGTATGCAGCGCATGACCGTGGTAAACAAATTACAGCAAAGTAAGATTATCAATAATAAATAATGGTAAATGGGTTATATGTGTATAGTGCTTTTTTCTACCTTGAAGGTACTCAAAGCGCTTCGACAATATCTCCACATTCATCCATTCGCACACTGATTGCGGGAGCTGCCATGGAAGGCCCTAACCACGACCCATCAGCAGCAAGGGTGAAGTGTCTAGCTCAAGGACACAATGGACGTGACTAGGATGGCGGAAACTGGGGATTGAACCAGGAACCCTCAAGTTGCTGGTACAGCAACTATACCAACCGAGCCACAGTTCATCTCTACTTAGCACTGCCCGGACAGCTACTGATTAATTAATTGACTAATTAGCGCGCCGGTACTGGTATGCCTCGCGTCTTGTCTTTTGAAATCGTTCCCATCTAAGTCTCACTAATGTGTTGTCGATGAGGCAGACTACCAAACGATGTTCATCTTGATTGTCGCGGTAAAGATACAGTAGTGCCATGTTTAGCCACCAAGTTAGCGTTACTTTAATACAGAAACAGAAGTCCTACTTAGTGAATTAGCCATTGCCACAACATAATTTATACCCCTAATTCATGATAAAAAAAACAGAATATGTTTTTAAAATACTGTCTTTTTAAATATGTGTTGTAGTAGAGCCGTAATATTTGAAGCATGATGTTGTGAGGAACAACTGCATTAAGAAAAGTGGACTGTCAGGCTTGCCCCTGACAGTTTGTTTGTGTTTTAGTTTTTCCTGTGTGTGTGTGTGTAGTATTTCCTGTCTTTAGTTCCTGTCAGCGCTCTTATTTTGTCTGTTTCCTGTCTTTCTCCCTGAGTGCTGTGTCCCCTCAGCTGCGGCTGATTGGTACATGGCCACACCTGGTGTCAATCGGCCCACTCCTATTTAGACCTGTCTTCCCATCCAGTGAGTGCTGGATTATTGTCGTAGTCTGCGCCATAGTCAATAACCTTTTTCTTTTTCTCAAATTTTTGTTGTGAGCAATTCATCCTTTGCTGTTGCCATTTCTAATACAAAGTAGCCTACGACTAACATGCTGTATCTATCAGTAGACTCGCTATGCACATCATGAAGAGACGGTAAGAAAGTAACTTGAAAATGGTCTGTAATACATAATCTATACAACATTATGACCAAAGAACCACAATTACATGTCATGTAGACAGAAAAAAAAACATATTATGACCCCATTATTGCGCCTTATAATCCGGTTCACTTTTCGTATTAATATAGACCTGAATAAACCCGCTCGTCGGCGGTGTGCCTTATAATCCGGTGCGAAAAATACGGTATTATCTTTTGCATACCGATAAATTGCTTTGTTTAATAGGTAAACCAATGAATTTCTTCCTCTTAAATATTTTAAAAAGCGTTTCCAGGTTCAACAAAATCGAGCCATTATTACATATTCAGATGCATTAACTAATCATGATTGTTGTACGCCAAACTGAAAGAAATACCAACCATTACAACCAGTCATGTTGTTGTTGTTTTGCCCAAGTTTAAATATGAACAAACGTAATCACACTTGCCCACTCATTGTTCTTTCAGCCAGTGTTTCCATTCAATCATGTAGGCAACAGGAAAGGGAAACGTGGCTTCCTGTAAAAGAATGGGTGGAGAGTAGTCGTGTTCATTTTGTACAAGCCTGTGTATGTTTGGTTCATGTATGAGCAAGCTCATACTGAGACTCACACTTTCTTTTAAACTACTGTTGCCGTAGGAGTCAATGGTTCACTTTGACTCATAGTGTTGACATAATTTGAGGCCCTCTGGCTGACATTGCTTACTGAGTTTGGTACTTTAGTTAGCGCGAGGATCTCTATCGGCACTTCACAAGTCCTGTCCCACCCTCTCACACAAACAGGCCACATCACCGGCAACACAAACTAGATCCCGAATAGGCACACGGCTCTTGTATGAGCTGGAGCAATACAATGCACACATATTTTACATATTAAAAAGTTAAAGTACCAATGATTGTCACACACACACACTAGGTGTGGCGAGATTATCTTCTGCATTTGACCCATCCCCCTCACACCCTGGGAGGTGAGGGGAGCAGTGAGCAGCAGCGGTGGCCGCGCCCCGGAATATTTGTTGTTGATTTAATCCACAATTCCAACCCCTTGATGCTGAGTGGCAAGCAGGGATGTAATGGGTCCCAATTTTTTTTAATCGTTTTTAGTAAGACTCAGCAAGGGTTTGAACTCATGACCTACCAATGTCAAGGCGGACACTCTAACCACTAAAACAATTAATCAAAGCTACAAAATACGAACCAATGTTTTTTAATCAAATTAATAAATTTAATTGATGGATCATTGCAGCCCTAGCCATCAACAGCTGTGCGTTTAAAATGGAGATGAACTGTTTTGATGAACTTCATTTTCGACATCAACAAAACCTAACTTCAAATCAAATCCATTCAAACTTTAATTATATAGCACTTTTCATACACAGGCAAGTGGCAAAGTGCTGTACAAAAATCAAAAAAAAGAAATAAGAGAAAAAAAAACACTAATGCGCACGCACGCACGCACGCACGCACGCACACACACACACACACACACACACACACACACACACACACACACAAACACACACCAACACATACACACGCACACAGATCACTATTGACAAAGGCAAAACAAAACATGGAATGACAATGAGGAGTTGAGGAAAATTGAGCAGATATCGTTAAAAACAGTACCAGAGAGGCCTACTAGGTGTCGAAGTCTATTTAACAAAATGTGATGGTTTACTATATCAAAAGCAGTGCTTAGATCCGGACTATAATTGATAGCTGTGGTCTCACACAAATGATAAATGAACCCATGCATCGCAACGGTAATAAGATAGCCCTAGTCCTTGTCCGGGGTGTCACCACCTGCAATGTTATGATACTCCCGTACACTATAATAATGTCTGAATATTACCTTACAAATTTTGAAGTTCTGACTCATTGTCAACAAGCTACTAATAACCAATGCTTTAGCAGCTGTAACATTAATGCTGTCACAACTACGACTTTTGCTGGCCTACTGCCTTTGGTAATGGCCACCATTCCCAAATTATGTGGGCTCTATCGATAACCTCACTAACAACTTTAACGATGAAGCACGAAAAAAGGCAAGATTGTTTTATAAATATCTCCACAATGTCTTCACAGTTTAATTTTAAATTTTCGGGACTTATGCAGATCTCAAATACACAACAGGAGGTACAAGTAAGTAAGAAAAGTTGATTTAGCATAATAGGACCTGCTTTAAAGCAAAGTGAAATGGACAAAACACAATGAGTACAGCCTGTGTTTTTATCTTTGCAAATACATACACATAGGGCATGGTTTACCAAGATCCAAACACCACGCGGTAAACAGTGTGCACAATCTATCAAACAGTGTGCACTATTAGTGGGCGTGCGATTTACTAAAACTGCGTGTAAAATTGTAAAGTGGTGGAGACAGCCTTATTTAAATGTGGATTTTGTGTGTACTGTACGGGGCATCACCACGGAGAGTCTCCCTTACTGCACATTCATGTTACCATGCTCAGTTTCATTTCCGTTTTGCAGCAGACATTTACCACTTGTATAGGAATTTTAGAAGCAGTCGTGCAGTGCATCTTTATTGACACCACTTTTTTTTTTTTCCATTGAAAGCTCAATTCGCAAAAAATGCATGATTCAATAATTATTTGTATATAAAATAAATGTTTTACTAATACATATAAACAAACCTCATTAAAAAAAATACCAAAGGACACTGAAATACAACAATTAAATTAGTTTGAATCAGTCCTTTAAAGGTCTACTGAAACCAACTACTACCGACCACGCAGTCTGATAGTTTATATATCAATGATGAAATATTAACATTGCAACACATGCCAATACGGCCGGTTTATTTTACTAAATTTAAATTTTAAATTTCCCGCGGAGTTTCTTGTTGAAAACGTCGCGGAATGATGACGCGTGACGTCACGGACTGTCAGGAAATATTAGCGCAGCACTATTTGCAACTAAAAGTCGTCTCTTTTCATTTGCGCAATTAAACAGTATTCTGGACATCCGTGTTACTGAATCTTTTGCAATTTGTTCAATTAATAATGGAGAAGTCAATGTAAAAAGATGGAGTTGGGAAGCTTTAGCCTTTAGCCACACAAAATTCCTTGTTTAAAATTCCCGGAGGTGAAGCTTTACTATGGATCAGAGCGGTCAAGTGAACATGGTTCCCGACCACTTGTCAACCGGCAGGTTTCGCTGAGAAAATTGTGTTAAAAAGTCGCCTCTTACCGGAGATCTGTGGAGTTTGCGCCGTCCTTGTATCTGCCGTGACTTCCCTCAGACACTGGCCTCAAGACACCCATGGACACACCCCTCTGACTATCAGGTACTATTTAATCTCACTAAAACACTAGCAACACAATAGAAAGATAAGGGATTTCCCAGAATTATCCGAGTAAATCTGTCTAAAAACATCTAAATCCGTCCCAATTCAATCACCTTTTTTTTTTTTTACTTTATTTAAAAAAAAAAAAATTCTAGTCCTTCGCTATCAATATCATCATCCACAAATGTTTCATCCTCGCTCAAATTAATGGGGAAATTGTCGTTTTCTCGGTCCGAATAGCTCTTGCTGCTGGAGGCTCCCATTAAAAACAATGTGAAGACGTGAGGAGCCCTCACCCTTGTGACGCCATCGTCTGCGACTTCCAGTAAAGGCAAGGCTTTTTTATCAGCACCAAAAAATGTGAACTTTATCGTCGATGTTCTCTACTAAATCCTTTCAGCAAAAATATGGCAATATCGCGAAATGATCAAGTGTGACACATAGAATGGACCTGCTTTTCCCGTTTAAATAAAAAACATCTCATTTCAGTAGGCCTTTAAGTTTTCTAGCAGATATTATATAATAAAATGATATAGACAATATGTCTAACATTTTTTTTATTTCTGACCATCCAAACATGTCGACACAGATATAAGACGGAGGATTCTCGTCTGTCCATCATCTGTTTGTGCAGCGTGTGCTTTGATCCTGCAACTGTGTGTGGAACTGTCAATTTGCATGTCCTTCTGCGGTGCTAAATAAAACGCGAAATAGTGCTCGCAGAATGGTGATTAGTGTTGATGAACCACGTTGTATGCGTTAAATAATTATATTCGCATCTTCTCCTTTTTGATGATCAGAAAAATGGATTGTACGTCTTATTCTGCTCACCTAACAGACACAATCCACTTTGCACACGTTTAGTAAATCTGTTTAAGTACACACAAACCCTTAGTAAATCAGGCAATCTTATCTGGTTTTGATGGTGAGAAGAGGTGCCAGGAACAAAACAAAGCAAGAGTAGACAAATGTGTGTGTGTGTCCAAAACATACGCTTAGGTAACTTTTGGTTTCATTCGCCAACACCCAAATAACTAAGCCATGGACGGGAGGCAAAGGAGGACAAAAGCACATGAGCAAAAGGAAAATCGAGTGAGATTGTAGGGCATGGACTTTTCCCAAGCTCTGGGATTGCTACTGTTCGTACCTACTCCATTTGTAAAATAAATTGGTAATCTTCAAATTTTGTTTTCTTGCCTTATTTAGATAATGAATTAGAGCAAAACAACCTTGGACGATGTCACCCTTTAAAGGGGAGATTGGAACATTGCCGTGTTGTAGTGGCCGGGTGACGACCATCGCAATGACGATTGGAGGATCTGCCGGGCTACTGTTAAGTACTGTGAGGACAATGACTCTTACTCTTCATTTTAATTGTATTCAATAATTAGATCTAACCCACTCATAATTTAACAGGATAAACCTTGTCATATGGTAAATGGGTTATACTTGTATAGCGCTTTTCTACCTTCAAGGTACTTAAAGCGCTTTAACATGAATTGATTAACGTGGACCCCGACTTAAACAAGTTGAAAAACTTATTCGGGTGTTACCATTTAGTGGTCAATTGTACGGAATATGTACTGAACTGTGCAATCTACTAATAAAAGTATCAATCAATCAATCAATCAACACTATTTCCACATTCACTCATTCACACGCACATTTACACACTGATGGCGGGAGCTGCCATGCAAGGCCCTAACCACGACCCATCAGGAGCAAGGGCAAAGTGTCTTGCTCAAGGACACAACGAACGTGACAAGGTTGGTCAAACCAGGAACCTTCAGGCTGCCGGCAGGGCCACTCTCCCAACCACGCCACGCCAAAACATTGTTAGTCACAAAGATTATTTTAAAGCTGATCAGAAAATATTGCATGTAATAAATATCAAATATACTGCAAAATAATTTATGTAAATGTATTTACATACAATCATGCAGTGCTAAAAAATACACTCTGACTAAATTAAATATAAATACTTATAAGATATATGTTTCCTAAATAAACTGTGAATAACATGTACGTGCAGATGAAAATAAAACGTTACCACTTTAGACATAATTTTTGCACTGAACATATTTCTCGATGAGTTTAGCTCTAGACTTCTTCTGTTTGTTTAAGGTGGGTATTACTGCCAAAAGTGTATTACAACTAAGTACCGCTGCGGCCTATGCAGACCACATCTGAGAAAGATGTTTTTTTTGTCGGCCCTATGGTTAAAAAACTGCTGTAATCAACGGTAAGACACACTCAAGGCTATTGCATTGGGTGAAACGAGTGTAATGGTGACATATGGGTGTTTTTACAGGGCTTTAATAAACTATTTAGAAGGTTGTGTGTCATGTTTTTTGTGCTTTACAAAACTATTTGCTGTATTAATAATAATCCTAATTCCAAGAGATGTGTTTATGTCCAGTACCAGTTAACCACAATAAACGATGGACGACTGTATTAGTATTTGTATTTAACGTCTGAAAAATTATTTTTGAGGTTTTTTTTACAGGTAAAATGATATAACACTAAGCTTATTGTGAAATGATTGACTTATTGATTTATTAATTGAGCGCAGACCTACTTTTTGTAATTGAATTTATCATTGATTTTACAAACTGTGTTTGCTATGAGGGATTGCATTATGCTCTAAAATTTTAGTTGTGAGCAAGTACAGCAAAACACTGTTAGACCTCAAGGTCAATAGAGTATAATGTCCTCAACTACACTTATTAGTTGGGAGAGCTACAGAAAGGAGGGCAGCAGAGGGCAACACACAGCTCGGGAGGGGCAGGCAGGCAATATGGGTCAATTATGGGGATGTTTCTGTAATAAGACATGACAGAGCGAGGTGGAGTGGCAAACAGCTGAATAATAGGACAGACATGGTGCAAAGTCACATCGTAAGAGAGGGGAATGTTTAGGAGAAAGACTGGGAAGAGGAAGGTGTGTGTGAGAAGAGAAGTGTTACTGGTCACTGTGAATGACAATAATGATGATAGCACGCGATTGTAGCTCTTGGTGGGTGTGTGTGCGTGTGTGTCGGGGCTCGTGTGTGTGCATGAAGATTTCTCACAACAGAGGCAGCATCTTACCATGCAGTTCATTGCAAAGTGGTTGTGCTGGGTCTGCAGCTCCACAGTATGCTGGTGGTTCCCTCCAATCTCTGTGTAACTGGTAAGGAAAAGCCCCTTGTTGTGCATGATCCAGTCGAACATCTACACAAAGAAAAGAGAATTGTTAAACACAACGCACCAAAATATATGTGTCTTCTATCCGGTGCTAAGTGGTGAAAAACGTTTAATGTTTTATGGTTAATGGAAGAGTTTAGTTCAGTGCAAACAATGGCATCAAGGAAACAAACTACACGAGCAAGTACACCTGCACAATACAATTAAAACAAAGGCCAGGGAATATACATTTTCATACCAGGTGCTGTACCTTGTTCCTCTCCTCCAGGGAACCCAAGTATATTCATAGCATTTTGTTTTACAGTAAGTACTGTTTTAGATAAAGCTCAATTAACTGACATAGTAAAACAAAACCATACACTTCAAAAGTATGGCATTGTGATAAACTACCATTTGTGTTGTGGTAGCAGACAAAATATGTTGAAGGAAAATTAAAATGAATGTGCCCAAACTTATTCTTTTTTTTTTTTTTTTCTACATTCTCTTCAGCAAACAAACTATTTGGTCACATGGGTATAAGTTAACTAGTTGTAAGATTTCAAGCTCTGTAAAAAGTACACACCTAAAATCTAATGAGAGTAATCCCACGTATATCACTGTTAATTGGTTCCAGGCTGGAGTGTAGTAAAACATGTTTTCGTGAAGTAAGAATTATTCATCAAAAGTCAAATACTATAGCTACAGCACAAAAAAACAGTTCGTGACCTTGTAAATAAGTTTTTTTTTATCCATATTAAAGCCCTTTAGACATGAACACTCATTAATCACCTACCTGTACACTACTTAAATTCAGTATATTAATGCTGTCATTGCTTTTTTTTTTTTGTTCTATGCTTTTTAACCTGTAAAGCACTTTGGTTCAATTTAAAAATCGTTGTAAATGTGCTATATAAATAAAGTTGCCTTGCCTTAAGGCCGGGCCAATCAGTGACCACATTACTAAACCGCACGTTCTAATTTGTTCAATTCAAGAGGCCAATTACTGTAGTACTTAAGTTTTTATGCGTGTAAATGTTTAATTTAGGCCAAAAATACTAAGATAATGCTTAAAAAAACAGTTGCTAACGTCAAAGCGCGATGTGGCAACTAGTTGTTACGAAACTTAGAAGACATTAGTTGTGCATTTCAGTTTGTTACTCATTCTTAAAGGTTTAAACTGCATCTATTGGCCTAATTTACAAAAATATGATTGATACACCAAATGACTAGAATGTTTTCTTACTTGCACAAACAGTAGATTTGAAAGAGAAGGAAACTGCCAACATTGAAGGACAATGTAGCAAGGGACAACTGTACAGTACAAATCAATTTGTACACTTAAATGAAAGTATCCATTCAAACAATGAAGAACTGAATGTTAATAATGTATATCCAAAAATAACTGTAGTGAAGGTATTCATTAAAAACCTATTTTATTATTGTTTATTATTATCAGTTCGAAACTGTGTGTAACAACACTGGATAATACTGAGAGAAGTTTTGAATACGAGAAGATCTATCAAGGCTGAAACTCTTCAGTTTTGTGTCCATGTATTTTGTACGTCGAGAACGGATGTGGTAACTGGCAGTTAAGCAGAAAGGGCTGTAAAAAAGAAGGTGGTCACGCTGCAGCTCCGTCCTACGTATGCTTGTCAAGTTGTCATCATATACGGACTGTCAAAAATAAAATGGTTAGACGTATCGTCTATTCAGCAAAATAATTTTATATTTTTTTAGCTGATGGATGACTTATGGGGCTGATTAAAAATCTGCTGTATGAAAAAAACCATCCTGCAATATGTATTTTCTTGCTTATGGAACATTTCAGCAGCGTACTCGCAGTTATAACGAGCTTCTTCCATTAGCGCATACTCAAAAGAAGTGGGTTTGATTGTAGATAGCACTGCAGGGCTCCTGTTAAACTGCCCGGATAAAAACAAAACAAAACAGGTAGGACATGATAACAGGTAAATGAGTGTCTCCATGGTGAAAGCCGCGTAGTACACGCAACAACATAATTTAAATACTGCAGTCTATACCAGTTGAAAATTGTACCCCATGCCTTAGTAGATCTATCGCAATATGCCCACGAATATACATACTGTAGTTGCACACGCTTTTTAACGCTTGGTATTTGCATCATACAGTAGGCTACGTTCACACTGCAGGGTAGAATATCCCATTAATATTTTTTTGTCAAATCCGATCATTTAGTGGCCATACGCATTACAAAAAAATTGACGTCATGACGTTGCACACATTGCAGTGTCCACGGATGTTAACATGGCTTCAACTCTAGTTGGTCTCAGTACTGCCGCGTTTGTGGCAATTTCAAGGATTTTGTGCAAGGTCAAGGTCAACATTTTCTGAACCAAATTACTGTATGTAGAAGATTAAGAAAGAAGAGGACAAGTATTTTGGCTCTGGCAGTTTTGTGGGATAAAATGCTTCCATGTCTGTAGGCGAGCAGTCAATGACAGGAGCGGGGGAACTTTCACGTGAGTTGTGAAAACATACTATTTTCACATGTCAAGTATTTATTTTGTAACCTTCTATTTTGGTGAATAATTATGACACTAATCGCTTGTTGGTCGGATGAATGCGACCTGAGTGCGGGAGCGTTCACATTAGGGACCCATCGCATATACTGGAAAACAGATTTATATGCACATACAAAATTCGGAATTGCACTGTTCACACTGACATGAAAACTTTCTTATTCCCTTTTGGGATCGCGGGGGGCGCCGGCGCCTATCTCAGCTACAATCGGGCGGAAGGCGGGGTACACCCTGGACAAGTCGCCAACTCATCGCAGGGCCAACACAGATAGACGGACAACATTCTCACTCACATTCAGACACTAGGGCCAATTTAATGTTGCCAATAAACCTATCCCCAGGTGCATGTCTTTGGAAGTGGGAGGAAGCCAGAGTACCCGGAGGGAACCCACGCACTCACGGGGAGAACATGCAAACTCCACACAGAAAGATCCCGAGCCTGGGATTGAACCCAGGACTGCAGGACCTTCGTATTGTGAGGCAGACGCACTAACCCCTCTGCCACCGTGAAGCCCTGTCATCATTTTCTGATTTATTCAATTGTATAACAGTGCAAAATATTGCTCATTTGTAGTGGTCTTTCTTGAACTATTTGGAAAAAAATATATAAAAATAACTGAAAAGTTGTTGAAAAATAAACAAGTGATTCAATTATAAATAAAGATTTCTACACATAGAAGTAATCATCAACTTAAAGGGCCCTCTTTGTAATAGAGATCTGGATTCATGATCAATATTTATGAAACATGTCCACGAAAAATCTAGCTTTCAATACTGAATATTGCATTGTTGCATTTTTTTTTCACAGCTTATGAACTTACATTCATATTTTCTAGAAGTAATATTCAATGAATATATTTATGAAGGATTTTTGAATTGTTGCTATTTTGAGAACCACTGCCTTAGATGATCAGACCTATTATCTCTGGGTTATGTAAGGTCGTTGTCGTCTCAGTAGGCTTCAACAGTTTGTGCTCATTGACTTAGATTGGTCAGATCTTGTCCAGTCCATACAATAATTTTAACCAACACAACGTCCTAGTATACCCTGAGACAGAGACTGGTGCATCCTAAAGACCAGACACCCCACACCCACAAAAACAATCTAGTGTATGCTATCCAGCGAATGATGAATGCAATGATTCATACACGGTTAGAGATAGGGTGAGAAGCTCTGCCATCCGGGAGGAACTCAAAGTAAAGCCGCTGCTCCGCCACATCGAGAGGAGCCAGATGAGGTGGTTCGGGCATCTGGTCAGGATGCCACCCGAACGCCTCCCTAGGGAGGTGTTTAGGGCACGTCCAACCGGTAGGAGGCCACGGGGAAGACCCAGGACACGTTGGGAAGACTATGTCTCCCGGCTGGCCTGGGAACGCCTCGGGATCCCCCGGGAAGAGCTAGACGAAGTGGCTGGGGAGAGGGAAGTCTGGGTTTCCCTGCTTAGGCTGTTGCCCCCGCGACCCGACCTCGGATAAGCGGAAGATGATGGATGGATGATTCATACATTGGGGAAACAAAACAACCACTAAGCCGACACATGGCACAGCATAGGCGGGCAAACTTTTCAGGCCAAGACTCAGCTGTCTACCTGCACCTCTTTGAGAGCAACAATGTACATATTCTGGACATGGAGGACGGATGGTAGGAAAGAGGAGTGCGGGAAGCCTTCCATGTCAAGGTTGATAAACCATCCCTGAACAGAAGAGTTGGTCTGCGACACCACACGTATGCCACATACAACATTGTCCTTTCAACCAATCCTAAAATACTCTACAATTTAGACTCCAACAAATAATAGGAATTAGAAACATTCTGGTCAAATAAGGTGACCAACAGGTGACCATAATGCCACTTGTGTCATGTGTTTACAACTGAATGGAATTGTTACGTGGGGGATTCCGACTATTTTGGACAGGTTGTAGTCAATCCATAACGGTCGTTCAACCACACAATACCTCGATGCTAATGAGGGGAACTTCCACTTCCACGACTTTGACATCAAAACAGTTGCTTTTCTCACTACGATAGGGCAAAACCATCATTGCCCAGGCACACCTCCTGGTTTTTGGACAACAAATATTTGGGGTTTTGGCACTAACCGTTTACACTAGATCTGACCAATCTAAGTCAAACTGAAGAAGCCTACTCGAATGAGCAGCGAAACGTCTTCAAAGACAAACCAAGCAGTCCAGTTGCGAACGATTGAGCGCCTTGAGACTTTTATGTAAATGTGCATATAGAAGTTGAGAGTATCTTATCTATTGTACACACTTTAATTTTAATTGAATCAATCCATGATTATTTTTATGATGTTTTATTTTTATTCATGATTTTTTTCGCCTTCTTTTGGTTTATTGTTGTTGTTGTAATTGTTTGCATCTGTAAAGTACATTAAATTATCTTTCATACGAATTGTGCTCTATAAATAAACTTGCCCTTACTTATATTTGTAACCTTATTCCAAATACCACAATCATTGTCAAATGCTGTCATTCAAAATCAAGCATATTATTTATTGCATCCACTTAGATCCGTTTTCCACAATTGCAGGTGTCCCTAATGTTGTGGCATTTGAGTGTATACAGTATGTATAGACATTAAGCTTTCATCTTAGCAGCCGTGTCAGTGGCTCCTCCATGTTGACATGCTTGGAGTATGGTAAGGTGTGTTTAATTACAGCCCTGAGCTTTTCCACAGCAGGCTTCTGCAAATCGCCTCCAGCTCTGCACAGGTTTTATAGCTACATTCATTAGCTGCACACATGCCCCTCACGCTCTAGTGGAACACTGATGACAAACATGCATTCACTCATATGCACATTTTCATTTCTCAATGCACACTGGTAGTATATGATCAAAGAAAGTTAAAGAAAAACAGTATTGCATGTCAGCCTACGTCTGCACTGTTAATGCATATTATCTGTTATGTTTTGTTCTACTTTATACATTTGCTGCTTTGCAATATATCCAGCATGTTTGCAGGACCCCTGCAGTAACATTACATTACTTTATTGCATTAGGCAGGTCAAAGTCAACTTGACTGTTCTGATACACATAGGGTGTGATTTACTAAGATCCTAACATCACGTGCTAAACAGCGTGTGCAATCTATAAAATAGCGTGTACTTTTAGTGGGCGTGTTGCACGTGACCTACTAACACTGATTGTGCAATTGTACAGTGGTGCACACCTCCTTTATAAAGTGTAACTGCACTTTTTTGGGAATGTTGCCTATCATTCACAATCGTTATGAAAGACATAACGACGGACAGATTTTAAAAAAACAACATTCAAAATGTTAAATAAACGTAAATATAAGTGCACTTACAGCAAAGCCAATGGGAGCTGCATTATTCCACCCATAAAATCCGATAAATAGCCATTCAAAAAGTGGCAACAATACTCCAATTATGTTTTGTGACTTGAATATTAACCAAGTATTAGTGACATTGTTATTATAATCGCTACATATCGACGACGTGATCATTTCCATTTTTATATGTTTATATCATCGACTGATCAGATGCTTCCTTGTTGGCTGTAAATTTATTGTTGATCATAAATCATGACTCTCACCTGAAAAGTAGATGGTTGAGGCTACAATCTGATAAATTGGGACACTTTGACAGCCATGTAGGACTTGGAATTGGCAAAGACGACACGAAAGGACACTTGGTACCCCCCGCCCCCTTTTTCTTTGCGAGGATTATGAGTAATTTTTCATCTAAAAAGGGAATATATCAACATCCCAGCAGTCGGCATCCTAATTTTTTATAAATTAGACTAATATTAAATGATACTCTAAATGTGTTTGTTACTACATTACATTTATACTTATGTCATGTATATAAAACCCTAATGGAGGTGGGGTTTTTTTAGGGGTTGTATAGGCAGAAGTGAACAGCTCCCATAGGCGCTCCATTGTATGCGGGCTTTTGATTATGTATTTTACATTTAAAAGACATTTTTTTAAAATCCATTCGTAGTCATGTCTTTCATAATGGTTGATAGATAGTACTTTATTTATTCCGTCAGGAGAGTTCCTTCAGGAAAATTACAATTTTCAGCACAATCCCATTCAAGATCAGACAAACATTACAGGGAGACAGAACAGGATCGCTGACGGGTCTGCCGGCTTCCAGCGCCCCTTACAAAAAAGATGACATACAGGTAAACAAGGGGTTGTGAACGATAGGCAAAATTCCAAATAAAGTGCATTTACCCTTAAATGAGGATTTTGCGTGTACATACGAAGCATCACCACAGAGACACTCTCATTTACCACACATCATGTTATCATGCTCCTACCTGTGGTGTTTTGCTATGTGTTCAAACAAGCAGAAGATATCTACCACTCTTGGGTATGGGCATTTTAGAAGCAGCCCACAGTGCAACCAACCACTTTAAATTTGTTTATTACCGCCAAAGATGCGTTCATCGGCGAAAGGCTGCACTTACTCCGCTCAGAACACAAAAAAAGCCATACTTATAGAAGTATTTTTCATATGAGATATATTTTAATAATATATATTTTATGTGAAAAAAAAATGTCATTAAAAACTACCAAAGGACACCAAAACGCATCAATTAAATCTGTTTTAATCAGCCGCTTAAAGCCTCTAGCAGATATAAAATTATAAAACGATGTTGCTGAATAGACGATATATTTAATATTTTTAGTTAAAATGGTGATGAGTGTTGATAAATCACATTGAGCATGCTAAATAATTACAATTGCATCTCCTCCTCCCAGTACTGTGGGCGTTTTGATGATCAGCATATATTTTGCATATTAATGAAGACAAAGACACAAAATGGATTGCATGCCTTATTCTGCTCACTTAACAGACATAATCTATTTTGCACACATTTAGTAGATCAGCTTTAAGTTAAGTACTTTTGCATTTGACCCATCCCCTTGTTCACCCCCTGCGAGGTGAGGGGAGCAGTGAGCAGCAGCGGTGGCCGCGCCCAGGAATCATTTTTGGTGATTAAACCCCCAATTCCAAACCTTGATGCTTAGTGCCAAGCCAGGAGGTAATATGTCCCATTTTTAAATGTGCGTACTATCAGGTTTGCACGTGTTTTAGGTACATGCAGACCTTTAGTAAATCAGGCCCTTAGTATCTTTCAAATAGAGTGGAACATAACAGAAGAGCATGCTGACCTTTTCTGCATCCTGTTCGAAAAGACGCAGCTGGAAACACTGGTCCAGTTTCAGCTTTCTCATGTGCCACAACTGCTGCAGGTTCTGTCGTGTCCCGTGAAGCTTATCCAGTAAACTAGTAACTTTGGCTCCCAGATTGTGAGCATCTGCATGCGTGTGGAAGCCGTGATGGTGATCATTGGATTCTCCACTGGCAGCGCCGATTCGGTTCCCGTACCCGCTTTCGCTACCACTCCCACTTCCCACAGTCTGGGATTGTAGCCTTTGCAACAATCTTCGTCCCTGCGTGTCAAGCTCCTCCACTGAGGCTTTAGTTGCTCGCTTTTTCAACCCGGCATGTTCCTCCATGAGCCGCCGAGCCCCTTCCAGGTCCCGTGGGAGATCTCGTTGGGACAAAGTTTCCTGTAGCTCCTCCAGACGTGCCAAAGCTCGTGCAGCATCGCTGGCAAATGTCTCGAATGAGAGCCGCACCTACGAAAAAAAACATAGGTTTTACAAACTGGTAAGATAAGTTGAGTCTAAATAAAAACTTGGGACTGTCAGGGTGAGCAAAATGCTGGTTTTCAGGCGCCAAACCTCAATCCAATCATCATGGTTGTACTCTAAGCTGCCGTCGAAGTCAGCTGTCAGCTGGGACTGGTCCACAATTTTGGATAAACCCTCCAAGGAGACCATCACCGTCTTGTGTTTGTGTCACAGACAAGGTAAAAAGAGAGGAGAGGCGCAATGATCATCATCCTCGTCATATTCCAAAAGACTAAACCGCTAAACTTATCAAAATATTTTCCCCAGTCAAACTACGGCAAAGAATGTGGAGCTTTGTTTGGATTTTCACATCTAATGTTTGTGCAGGTGTGAAAACATTCCACTCACTTTATGTAACAATCATGTTTTTGGAAATTAGACTAATAGATAAAGTGTTATTAACTAGTGCTGGCAAATTATATATTTTATGAATCATATTCATCACACTTTTGAATTTAGATTAATCATGATTAATCACAGGTTTTACTCTCTTGCATAAATAAAATGAACTTAAAAAAGAGCCAAATATTTTGAGACAGATACAATGTTATTGTCAGAATGTTATGCAGGACATATTTATTTTAAACTCTAATGCACGTTATTTATTTGCTCAAAACTTGGTAACATGGTGTATTTCGGAGTGAACATTTGCCAGCGAGCACCATAGTCGGCACACCAATTTTTGCACTAATCTGATCACTGACCACATAGCAACCCGCGCCACCTTTCAGGTAACCATCCGCGGTTACGGTAAAGGAGCATGTAACAATCAAAATAAATTGCGTGATTAATCTGCATGTATGCATTAATAATGCGATAACATTTTGCGATTAATTATATGGGTTAGCGCATACATTTTGACAGCCCTAGTATAAACCCTTAACAATGAATAACAAACAACAATGTTTTTTATGTAACAACTGTCATCGCCCTTTTCAAGCATATTGTATGTATTATGTTAAGTAATTAAACATTTTAAGCATGAAAACATCAATACTACTGCAGTATTAGCCACTAGATGAGACCAAACCAACTGTTTAGTATTGTGGATACTGATTGGCTAAGCATTAATATATTGAATTAAAAGAGTGCAAAGGTGAATACATGGGTGTTGTTTCATGTCTAGAGGGCTCAAATAATGAGGAAAAACCATGTGAAAAAACTAACTTAGAAGGACGTTAACTGTTTTTTTAATGTTCTGGCTATAAAAATATTTGATTAAGAATAAAATTAAATATTATGCATTTGAATAGGAATGATACAATTCATGATGGTTTCAAAACAATTAATGCTAATGCTAATGTCCAACTCATGTCCTGAGCTGGGTGTTTAATTAAATAAGATACTTAATGTACTAAAATGTTACACAGTGAAATAAAATGCACAATACAAGGAAAAATTACAACCAGGACAAAGTTAATGTGGACAACTTTGTTTTTTCTTTAACCCACACTAAACCTAATATCTAAGATTAATTTGATTTCTGTTGGTATTATATATTCAGTTTTTTGATCATGTCAAACCATCATGCTCCAAGTTACCCTATTACTGTAATCTCTTTTAATGTTCCTAGAGACATTTAACAATTAATAAATCCTACTTTGCAAAAATTAATTAACCATGGTCAGGCCCGGAACAAGCGCAAAAAACGAGGGATTAACCATCTTGCTTCTTTTAATTAATATAAGGAGCTGCTAAGGATATACTGTAACTTCACATGTACTGGTATTTTGTTCAGGCTTGAACAAGACAACACTTTTAGTTTTTTGAAAAAAAAGTGTGCATTAATTAATTACCAAATATGGTTAATTAAAATTTAAACTTTATAGCAACAGATTAGGGATGCTTATAGGGAGCATTTCATTATGTTCTCTACCACTTCTAACTTTGTTGTGAGTTTTAAACAACAAGTAGCTTGTCCAAGTCCAACTTACCGCAGGGGTGAAATGCATCATGGTGTCCTATATATCCAGTTTCCATAGTAACTGGGTCAGAACTAAATATACCAGCACCACATGACCACATGGGACAGAACAGTGCCACTGTCACTGAGCAGCAGTGCAATTAGCACTGATAAATTAGGACCCACCGCAAACCAAAAGAAAATTGACACATTCCTAACACACAAATATGCATAAATACTTACAGTCAACTAACTGTAATCCATCCAAAAATATTATTTTCTCACAGCATATCACAACATGCTCACCCCTACCTCAAATTCAAACTTGGAACTGCCAAAGTTGGTCCTCTGCTTTTGCCAGAAGTTGTCTGGCTTGATGATAAGGGCGACGTGAATGCAAGAAGGGAAGGACTCCTGAAGGATCTTTAGCAGAGGCTTGATGCTGTCCCACTTGGAGCCACGCATGTCCACAATGACCGTGAAGCCATGTCTGACCACCTCCTCACTGCGGTAGTGATCACACTTCAACACATTACTAACATTTTCAAGAAAACATTATTTTTGACTTAACATGCAGTATTTCATGTAACTAAACTGAAAAAGATACCATGGTGAACTTCAAATGACAACATTTAAGCATTACACATTTCTGAAGCTGCTTACCAGGAGTCATGTTGCCCTATTAGTCCATAAAAGGTAAAAGGTTTAACTGGGAATCTGTCTAGATAGGAGAGCAAAGCAGATGCAGGGCCTCCTGCTCTAACTCATTCTGACCTCACTATGAAAACAGATCCATAGCAGCCAAATGGCTGGATAAAAAAAGAGAGGGGAGGGATAGAAAGAGAAATAGAGTGAGGAGGAGTGAGAGAGAGAAAGGAAAAAAATACACTTAAATCAAAACCCACTCCCAAGCACAATGAGGCAAAGGGGAAAAGAAAAAGATTATATAAAAATAACTTTGACATACATATATGGAAGAATACATTCTTTTCTCAACTTCACTAGGAACCTTTGCGGACACCGTTGTTGTCCCCTATTCTACATTGTGAAAGTCGAAGCCCGTCTGCTTCATATTAGCCCAGGAGCGCCAAGAGGGTTAACCGTTGTGCGTCTGTGTGTGCACATATGTTTTGTGTATGTCTTGCCTGGGGATAGTAGCCAGGTAGGCTATGAGCCTGCGCAGGTCTTCTGCTCGTATTCTATCATGGTTGCTCCGTGCTGGGAACGTGAGAACTGGACCTCCTCGTCTGTCTCTGCCACCTGCAAGTAATCCAGCAGTGGGAAATATGCAAACATGACAGAACTAAGACTAACACAACTTCTGCCCAGTACACTATAATCCCATACTTAAAATGAATTCTCTACATGCTGAAGAGTATCTTTTTGATCAATGACAAAGACTAGAAACTCATTCAGAAGCTCCTTAACATTCAAAACCAGCATTATCAATATGCCTTCCCTTCTTTTTAATGCCTCCGCCGTTATTATAAGACACACTTCTTGGTCTCAGACCACCCTCAGGGTATTCTCAGAGGAGGAAGCGCCAGGCAAGCAGTGGCAATTATTTTAGGGATTTAAAATGAGCAACACTCCACATTAGTGTGGGTCTTTCAGCCTAATGCATTCTGTGGATTGATCATATTGGGAATTTTGTCAATATTAATGTTTTAGTGTATTTTCTGACCACTCTTTAACAAGAAGCCAGGCCACTTAGCTTGTTTGTCATCTCTACAAATTATTTTTTAGATAAAACAATTCAATAATATTATATTCTGAAGAGGGCTCTCAAAGGAGCAAAATATGTATTTTGTCCAACGTTAACTCATAAGTATTTGCGACGAATGGCAAATAGAAGTTGTTCATTGTTAATACGTTTGATTATTTGGAATGTAACGCTAAACAGTATTAATGATAACAGCGTAAAAACATAAAATCGTTACAGTTTTAAATTCAAATTATCGAAAAACTGTGATTAATAACTGCACTTTGATTAACTCAAGGACTGACTGGCACCAACTTGCTAGGTTAAATGATAACATGAAAACAAGAGACATTACCGTCTTTCCCCATTAAGAAATATCATTCCCCAATCTAAACTTATATAACCACATTGCTGTATGAGCAACTATGCCAGTGGTTCTTAACCTGGGTTCGATCGAACCCTAGGGGGTTCGGTGAGTCGGCCTCAGGGGTTCGGTGGATCTTTGGCCACGGATGTAAAGACACAGCAGAATTATCGTGTAAATAAAAACTTGTCCCTATCGGCGTATTATGGATACCCCCAAACAATGTTCCCTCTAATTTTCCATCTGATTTGCAGCTTGTTTGATTGATCGATTGAAACTTTTACTCGCAGATTGCAAAGGAAGAGAATACATTATATGAAACAGTACAGTTTACACAGCACAGTACATATTCCATACAATTGACCACTAAATGGTAAAACCCGAATACGTTTTTCAACTTGTTTAAGTCGGGGTCCACGTTAATCAATTCATGGTAATGGGTGTAAGGTGTGTAATTTGTTGTGAGTTCATGCACTGTGTTGGTTTTGTTTTTTAAACAAGGTGATGTTCTTGCACGGTTAATTTTTTGCACCAGTAAAAAAACATATGACTTTTTCTTGAATTTGAAAAAAAAAAACATTTTATTTTTTACTAAAGAAGGGTTCGGGGAATACAGATATGAAACTGGTGGGGTTCGATACCTCCAACAAGGTTAAGAACCACTGAACTATGCTATTAAATTGTGCACATTGAACCTACAAGCTGTGCTCTCTTAGAACAGTGATCGTTCTGTACTCTGTACAGAGGTGTTTTCAAGGTGCGTTCAAGGACCACCGAACAACCTCTGACAGCTTGCCGGAAATAAATAAATAATAACAATAGATTTGGTTTGTCAGACACCTTTCATTTAAATACATCTTAAAGTGCTTAAGAGATAAAACACTATCTGTGAAGCATCAAAAACACAATACACGCAGAATACTATAGTAAGTTTTCCACAGCGTGCCTATGTATCTTAGTTATTTAAAAAAAATAATTGGTCGAAAGATTTCACTGTGTGAATAAGTACATGATCAACAATACCATAATAATATTGATAACCGTTATATTACATTTCCGTTACATTCCTATTTGTTTATAAAGGTCCCCATTAGCTGCTGCAATAGCTTGAGGATCTAAAATTTTAAAAACACTTTTATGCATGTACGACATTAACACAAAAGGGAATACCGGTACAAATATTTACACAGTACGTACATAACAAATAAGGAAGAGCAATTAAAATAAAATATTTTTGACAAAACAATAAGGTTCAAATAATTTGCAGACAATCCAATTAGAAACCAAAATTAGAGAAAAAAGAAAATTGAGTAAATGTATAAAGTTTTAATCTTTTACAAAAAGTTATTGCATGTATTCTATTACCAAAAAATTGAGGCAGTGAATTCCAAGCCACCATTTCTCCTTACTGCAACACCTTCTGCATGAAATCAATACAATCAGTTAAAGTTGCCACTAATTGTCATCACTAATTTTAACTCTGTCTCGTCACCTGTGTCTGTCATTTGTGTAAATGTCTGAAGGCGTGTAAAGTCAACTAGGGGCGTGATAACCAGGAAACGTCATGTAGAAAAGGAAAAACTACCTACTGGCGCAGTTGTGTTTCGCTTTATTGTGGGGAGAGAAAAGCAAACCGAAATAAGCAACTACATGTTCAAAAAAAATCCAAATGAAAAAAGCAACTCACTCAAAAAGAGAGCAGATGGAAACAACTTTGGTCTTGTGGCGATATCAACTTGTCAGCGCTTTAAAGCAAAACATCCCATTTGATATATCTTTTTTTGTCCATATATGCTCTCTATTTGTTCCTGTGACTACACTGCTGCTTTTCCACAAATATGGTATAGACTTGGGGTCACAAAGGACACACGTTAATTGCGCGATGATAAACATTGTGATGTCAAGGAAACTTTCGTTAACTTTGACAGTCCTCTTTTTTCATTATCTCTACTGTACTAAATAACAAAAATATACCCAACATTCCATTCATTACTTGCACTGGGTAAACCTGCAAATAAACAAAAGTATGACTGATATGAATGTCTGACCTGAGAGAAAGGCAACCTTCTCCTTGAGGATGGGAAGCACATCAATAGCCTTTATGTCTTCATTGCGATGAAAGCCTAAAACAGAGAAGAGGACAAGAGAGTAGGGCAAACAGACAATAGGCTGCAGCACAAGCAACAATAATTAACAAGACCTGCAGAACAAGAACAAGTTGTTTAACATGAGTTTACAATTCGCATACCAATGAAGCCATTTATTTTTGTTTTAGTTCAGCCATTTTTTTTTTTAACTTTTGGCTCTATCCGCTTGCTGCTCGACACATGCCAGTGTTTCATCCAAGAAACCACTCTGACCCAGACACACACACCAGTGGTATCACAATAATGTCAAAAGATACAGCACAAACCACATTTCGGTTACTGCATAAGCACATGGGGCTTTTTGGGTGAAATAATGTAATTTCCTTCCCACTCTATTGCTTTAATAGATGAAGAAGTATGCATCAAATTACGCAAAATAATATAAACATTGCTTTTCAGTTATGGTAGCTTCAACATGTTCTCATTATAATTTTGTATTAAATCATAAACAGTTAAGTACTTTACTCAGCTCAAACTGGATTAGTGTCTTGTTAATATATATATATATATATATATATATATATATATATCGCACCTGGGGATAGGTTGATAGGCAACACTAAATTGGCCCTAGTGTGTGAATGTGAGTGTGAATGTTGTCTGTCTATCTGTGTTGGCCCTGCGATGAGGTGGCGACTTGTCCAGGGTCTACCCCGCCTTCTGCCCGATTGTAGCTGAGATAGGCGCCAGCGCCCCCCGCGACCCCAAAAAAGGGAATACGCGGTAAAAAATGGATGGATGGATATATATATATATAAATACATACATGCATTCCTACATATACACGTTAGGTCAGGAAAAAACACATAATAATAATAATAATGGATTAGATTTATATCGTGCTTTTCTATTGTTAGATACTCAAAGCACTCACAAAGAAGTGGGAACCCATCATTAATTCACACCTGGTGGTGGTAAACTTCATCTGTAGCCACAGCTGCCCTGAGGTAGACTGACGGAAGCGTGGCTGCCAGTTTGCGCCTACGGCCCCTCCGACCACAACCTGTCATTCATTCATTCATCATTCATTCACTAATGTTAGCGGCACCGGGGGCAAAGGTGAAGTGTCCTGCTCAAGGACACAACGGCAGCGATTTGGATGTCAATAGGCTATTTCATCCCTATATAAGCCTGTTTCACAGGTTTCCCTTGTATATATCATCGTTGTAGGGAGGATATTGCCTCTGTGTGTTTTCCTGACCTACCGTATATTCTGCTCTACCCTGGTATTGAGCACTGTATAACGGATTAACAACAGAAACCTCGACCAGACATACATAAATACATACAGACAGACATGTATATATGTGTATATGTATATATATATATATACACATATATATATATTTACAGTATATATATATATATATATATATATATATATATATATATATATATATATATATATATATATATATATATATATATATATATATATATATATATATAAATATATATATCAGATCAATCCATCCATCCATTTTCTACCACATATTCCCTTTTGGGGTCGCGGGGGGCGCTGGCATCTATCTCAGCTACAATCGGGCAGAAGGTGGGATACACCCTGGACAAGTCGCCACCTCATCGCAGGATCAGATTAATCACACTCCTAATTTCTGATTAATCTTTAATTATTCAACCTTCAGAGGGCCCAGTTTAGACAATACCCCAATATTTGGATACAAATGCAATTTGGTATTCAGAATGTCATACAGGAACGATTTTTTAAAATGTTTTACTGAACTGCAAGTCAGTGGTTTGCTCAAAACCTGGTGACAGTAAATCTAGTTCAACTTAAGTGCACATTTTGAAAGTTTCCAATAACATGGCAAAACCGGCACAGATGTACACTAAAAGATCCTTAACAGTAGTACACACCCACAAAAACAACTTAAAATCTTGCTCCATTTAAATATGCATTTAATCTTGCTTTATTAACAGTTGTTTAAAAAAAAAAGTTTGTTTACTTCTTCAGATGACAGTGATAATCTCTTTATTTGGTACAATGCGACAGGATGGTTTCCTGCTGGCTCCGCTGTGAACGGGACTCGCTGCTGTGTTGGATCCGCTTTGGACTGGACTCTCGCGACTGTGTTGGATCCATTATGGATTGAACTTTCACAGTATCATGTTAGACCCGCTCGACATCCATTGCTTTCCTCCTCTCCAAGGTTCTCATAGTCATCATTGTCACCGACGTCCCACTGGGTCATTATTGTCACCGATGTCCCACTGGGTGTGAGTTTTCCTTGCCCTTATGTGGGCCTACCGAGGATGTCGTAGTGGTTTGTGCAGCCCTTTGAGACACTAGTGATTTAGGGCTATATAAGTAAACATTGATTGATTGATTGATTGAAATAAGAAGGTCCTGGGTTTGGGGTCTTTCTGTGTGGAGTTTGCATGTTCTCCCCATGACTGCGTGAGATTCCTTCGGGTATTCTGGTTTCCTCCCACCTCCAAAGACGTGCAGCTGGGGATAGTTTGATTGGCAACACTAAATTGGCCCAAGTGTGTGAACGTGATTGTGACTGTTGTCAGTCTATCTGTGTTGGCTAAGCAATGAGGTGGAAATGGATGGATGGATGGACGGATGAATGGATGATATCATACTTAAGGGGAACTGCGCTTTTTGGGGAATTTTGCGTATCGTTCATAATTACTATGAAATACATACAAGAAGAAAAATTTATTTTTTTGAATGCATTCTAACGCGTAAATAAAATGTAAATAAAACATCTTAGCAGGCTTTATGCGGTCCGCAGGCTGTAATTTGCCCAGGTCTGATAGAGGAAAAAAGATGCTGCAAAAGGGAAAAACAATAGAGATTCTGTAGCGCTTTAAACATGTTATGCAACTCTAAGGTAACATTAAAGCTGCTTGTCAGAAAAGAGACAATATCACATTCTGCAATGTGTGTTTCCTGTGCGGTGAGCTCTTTCCTTCTCTTCATTGCTGTATGTAGATACTAGCATGGACAGACAATAATTACCTCCGTTTTATTGCTGCAACACTCTTACTGCTGTAAGGCATGTTTTAAGAAATACTACCACCTTTATTGGACATATGGCCATACAAAATGTGCAGATTGTGTTTTTGTGTTGTCAACACAAGGCTGGTTGATAACCAGAATAATATAGTCACCTCAGATGTTTGTAACTGAATTAAATTGTTGTTTTAATGTTGATGTTAACATATGAGAATCTTTTACAGCTGCTTCTACTGCTGTTTATCATTTTACATGATAACCCATTCATATACAAATCAAAGTACTTTAAATTTCATTAGGCTAAGTTGGCAGGCAATACATTCATAAATTAATTACAATATTGAAAAAAAAAGGCAAAAACAATTTGATAGAAAATATGAGATATTCACAGGCTGCAAGTCTCTGCGAGTACTGTTTATGCAAAAGTGGACTTGCACTGCATCACAGATGCATGTCTCACATTCACTGTGAACTCATAATTTCAAGACCTTTAACATCACCCTTGATGTGAGAACATTTGATGTTTCAGAGATTAAAATAATTAAAATGGAGCAAATTCAAACCTCAAATGTTCCTGTACAGTACTTGAAAGCAGGATGTTATTTTCTATACGCAGGGGTGGACAAACTACGGCGCGCAGGCCACATCCGGCCCAGTGGTCCCTTTTATCCCGGCCCGCTAAATATTAAAACAGAATTGAGCAAAGATCTATTTTGAAAATTGCCACAACAAAACCGAGTTTCAACAGATAGGATATGCTTTAAAATGCATCATGTAGTCACCTGGCCCGTCTGTCAGATTTTAAAAGCCAATGGGGCCCTTGGGTGAAAAGGTTTGCCCACCCACAATCGATAGCTTGACAACAGTTGGAAAGTTAGGCAGGCCTATGCCTGACGCAAGTGTCTGTTTTAAAATATTTTCAATATTTGTTTTGCTTCAAATGTGACTTTTTTTATACTGCTTTTATGCAATGTATGGCATACTTGAGTGCCTTGAAAGGCGCCTCACAAAATAAACGTATTGTTATCATTACCATGATCCATCCATCCATTTCCTACCGCTTATTCCCTTTCGGGGCCGAGGAGGGCGCTGGCGCCCATCTCAGCTACAATCGGGCGGAAGGCGGGCATGATTATTATTTTTATCATAAGAGGGTTTCTCCATTATTACAATTTATTCAAGCAATGATCCCCCTAATTTAGATGACTTGTTTTATACAAAATACACAAAAATGTCAAATCCTTATTATTGTCATTACAATGCTATGTGATGCTATTATGTTTCATTTCTTTGTTACAATTAATCAAATAAGCATCATATTCTTAAAGTGTTAATATTATCATATTTTAACTTACTTTTGAGGCTAGGTGCATATGATGCCTAATTGCTGTAATGAACATTTTGTGGATGCACCCTTCAGAGGACGCTGCCTACACAGCCTAGGAGGCGACTCCTTCAGAAGCACATTAGAGCCTTTGTTAAATGGGATACTTTTAGAGATTTCCTGTTTGCATCAAATTTACTTTAATATCACTAACTCAATGTTAGTTCAGTTCAGTTTCAGTTTATTTTGAACATGTATAAGATACAGCGTAATGCATCACATAGCGTCACTAAGTTTACATATTTTGTGGCCCTCTACTTAACTTGTGTACAAGTGGCTGGCACACACTGGGCAGTTGATTATGACAATCTTGAATCCCATGAGATAGGGCAGTGGTTCTCAAAGGTTTTTCAGTGATGTACCCCCTGTGAACATTTTTTTCATTCAAGTACCCCCTAATCAGAGCAAAGCATTTTTGGTTGAAAAAAAACGGATAAAGAAGTAAAATACAGCACTATGTCATCAGTTTCTGATTTATTGAAATTGTATAACACTGCAAAATATTTCTCATTTGTAGTGGTCTTTCTTGAATTATTTGTAAAAAAAGATATAAATATGACTAAAATCTTGTTGAAAAATAAACAAGTGATTCAATTATAAATAAAGATTTCTACACATAGAAGTAATTATCAACTTAAAGTGCCCTCTTTGGGGATTGTAATAGAGATTCATCTGGATTCATGAAGTTAATTCTAAACATTTCTTCACAAAAAAGAAATATTTAACCTCAATATTTATGAAACATGTCCACAAAAAAATCTAGCTGTCTACACTGAATATTGAATTGTTGTATTTTTTTCAGAGTTTATGAACCTCCATTCATATTTTGTTGAATTATTATTCCATACATAAATTCATGAAGGATTTTTGAATTG